>NC_088910.1:28314166-28617196 GCF_963576675.1 Euphorbia lathyris | reverse complement strand
TTCATACTAGCCATAATATCAACACTCTTTCTACTCAAAGCATCTGCAACCACATTAGCCTTTCCTGGATGGTAATCTATTGTACAATCATAATCTTTTAATAGCTCAATCCATCGTCTTTGTCTTAGGTTCAGCTCCTTTTGTGTAAAGATGTACTTCAAACTCTTATGATCAGTGAGAATCTGAAATGTCTCCCCATATAGATAATGTCTCCATACCTTCAATGCATGGATGACTGCTGCCAACTCTAAGTCGTGTGTGGGGTAATTCATCTCATGAGGTCTCAGTTGCCTAGAAGCATATGCAATAACTTTCCCATTTTGCATTAGAACACATCCCAAACCTTGTCCCGAGGCATCTGTATCAACAACAAAGCCACCACCTTCAGAAGGTAACACTAACACTGGTGCAGAAGTCAATCTCTTCTTTAGTTCCTCAAAGCTTTGGTGACATTTATCATTCCACTGGAATACAACTCCCTTTCTCAGCAATTTAGTTAATGGACCTGCAATCAGAGAAAAACCCTCTACAAATCTCCTGTAATAACCAGCTAACCTAAGAAAACTCCTAAGCTCTGTAACGTTCTTTGGCGGTTCCCATTCATCAATAGCTTTAATTTTGGAAGGGTCGGGTTGAACCCCTTCACCTGACACCACATGACTAAGGAATACAACTTCATCCATCCAAAATTCACATTTGCTCAGCTTTGCATACATCTGATTATCTCGTAAAATTTTCAAAACAATTCTCAAATGTTGTTCATGCTCACCCACAGTCCTTGAGTACACTAGGATATCATCAATGAACACCATAACAAACTTATCTAGATATGGCTGAAAAGTCTTGTTCATTAATGCCATGAAAGCTGCAGGAGCATTAGTCAAGCCAAAAGGCATCACAAGAAACTCAAAATGACCATACCTTGTACGAAAAGCAGTTTTAGGTATGTCAGCTTCTGCAACTCTCAACTGCTAATAGCCCGATCTTAGATCAATCTTTGAAAAATGACGAGCTCATCTAAGCTGATCTAGCAAATCATCAATCTGAGGCAATGGATACTTGTTTTTCACTGTCATTCTATTCAGTTGTCTGTAATCAATACACAATCGCATAAAGATATTAAACAAGACGGCACAACCTTTCTCTCCCCAACAAATAACACAGTTGATTCTGAATTAAAATGTAACACAACTTCCTTTGAACAACAATCAACTTTAGCTTCATATTTACACAACCAATCCATCCCCAAAATAATATCAAATTCTCTAAACCCCATAACTACTAAATCTATAGGGAACTCACTTCCCCTCACTTTTATAGGACAATCTCTCAGAACCTGATTTACAATAACATTATTCCCAACTGGTAGGATAACTCCCATATCATATCCTAATGGTTCTACCTTCCCATTTATTTTCAATATAAACTCAGGTGTTATGTATGAATGAGTGGATCCAGGGTCAATCAAAACAAAAGCTAAGGTATCAAGGATAGAAATTGTACCGGATATAACCTCTGGTGCTATTTGAGCTTCACCCCTCGTCATATTGAAGGCTCTATTTCGTGGTAAATTTTGTGTCTGTCCACCCATAGGAGCATCATGTCTACCCCCTCTACCTCCTCCTCGACCTCTGCCTCTGCCTCTATCCACTCCAGCTGCACCACCTCCTATATTAGACTGAGGTTGAACTCTCTCTCCTCTATCAACTAATAAGGGACAATCATTACGATAATGGCCTGTTTCTCCACACTCAAAACATGTACCCTTCTTAAATGAACCATAACACTCTCATATGTGAGATCGGCCACATCTGCCACAAACCAGGGAAGGTCCCCAACACTCACCTCTGTGTACCCGTCCACATGTCTAACAAGCTGGAAAAGATGTTGTCCTCGCTCCTCTTCTATACCCACTATTAAACCGACCACCTGAAAATCTGTTACTACCAACAGATGGAGCACTACTCAAAACATCTCCAAATCCGCCCCGTGATCTAGTCCCACCACGATGGATACTACTACTACCTCTAAATTGTTGAGAATAGCCTCTAGAAGAAACTGAGAATCCACCTCTCTTTGATGGCCTGCTAGACTGGCCCTCTGTATCAAATCTAGCCCTTTTGGTTACAAAAAGTTGATCTCTATCTTTCACAATTTCCTCAGCTCTGAGTGCAGATTCTACTAACAATCTAAAGCTCGTTTCATGTGCATGAATCCAAATTCTAACATCTGGGTGTAGACCATGTTCAAACCTACGACATTTTGCTTCTTCTGTAGCCACATTTGCAGGTGCATATTTGGCTAAGGTGTTAAACTTAAGCTCGTATTCAGCCACAGACATATCCTCCTGCATAAGGGTCAAAAACTCCGTTTATTTCCTATCTTTGTATATCATTGGCATGTACTTATTAGTGAACAACTTCTTGAAAATATCCCATGTTATTTCAGTTCTAATTCTTGTCCTTTTTATAGATCTCCACCATTCTAAAGCTTCTCCAGTGAAAAGATTAGAAACATATTTGACCATTGAGTCTAGTCGACATTCTGTGTTCTCAAGTACATCTTCAATCTTGGCCCACCATTTATCAGCTATATCAGGATCTGTGCTACCCTCAAACTCTGTTGCACCCATCTTTTTAAGCCTTTCAAAATTTTTATCAAAGATTGGCGCATCTCGATGAGCTTGAACACGTGGCTGAGGCTGACCTTGAGCCAAATAGATTCCCATCATTTCTTCAAACTGGTTATAACCCTGCGGATAACCTGCATGTCCTGAAGCTCCTATATGTTCTGAGCCCCCAGACTCATGAACATGACCAACTGAACCATGACTAGACATATTACCGGATTGTCCATTCTCACCATCAGACTCCATAACCCTACATGAAACATGACCATGTCAACATGCTTTAGAATAAGAAAATATGATTATGTGGTCTTAACCTAGGAATCCAAAACAAGTCATACACAACCTAATCCCTAGGAAAGTAGACCCGCTCTGATACCACTAAATGTAACCCCCTCACTTGGATCACATGATATCTCACACAATATCAGTTATAGACATGCTTTCAATTCTCAATCATATAAACTTCAATCTCATATAAACTTTACATATTATACACAAGAGAAAGCATTTACAATTTACAATACACGTCTAAGTCATTATCCTGCATAGAGGATTTACAAAACAAAAGTACATCACAAGACTCCAAAATGCCTAGATGAGAATGGACTGACACTGCTGGTGCGACCTTAAGCAAGAAGAACTCCACCTAACCTGTAAAATCTGTTGGCAAGGGGTGAGCTGCTTACTCAATAAACATATTACGCATATATGTATATACAAAAGTAATGTAAAGAGCACAAAGCAAAATATATCATTAGTACCAAGTTAGAATTTATTCATTTGTTTCACTTATTATAATAATACTTATTTTAGAAAGGCCTTGCTGTACTTAAACAATATATATAAAATGGTCCTTGGGCCCAATCTGTATTCCGGCTCACTAAATTCGGAATACAATCATCTGTGCTACGGAGGAGTTACACTCAACTCACGTACTCATATATCTCAACACATGTGCTTCCGGCTCACAGTATTCAGATAGCACTCTCAACTTGGACCATTTCACATATCCATCTAAGCAAGCTCATATTCATTTATAATCCAACCATTATTCAGTTCCAGTATGTGCATAAGGCTCAACATGCCGTATTTACTCATAACACTGCAACATACTCAATCATATCACTTTCTTATCAATAATAACGTATCACAAACACTCAAACATTATTCACATCATTCACATCATATTCAACCACATCTCACACTCAACAAGTCACAAGGAACAATACATTCATACACATATATAAGCAATATGCTTACCGTCGCACTTGGTTCGATCTATTCAACACGATCGGGTGTGCGTTCAATTGCACCTTGTCCTCCTAATGTCACATAACATTTATACCATTAGCCTTAACATAAACTTAATGACAATATACACTAATGAATGCTCTATGATTTACAAGACACTAACTCCACAAAGTTCATGCAATCTAATCCTTTTGTCTTAGATCATCACATGACCTACTTGCACACATTCTGCCATAACTTTCTCTATATGAATCCAAATGTCCTGTTTCTTGAACCTACTGAAACTAGACATATATGGGTATAACATATCCAAAATTCACATTAATATAACTTCTACACAATATATGGCATGAAAAATGATTATGTCCTATTTCCAGCCAAGAAACAGACTACCCAGATTTGCATCTACCATAATTCACTCAACCTAGCTCACACTAAACACAATGGATTGTCAAATCCTTTTACAGATATATACTTAAAATAGTTAGGAATACTTTTGTATAAATAAACTTTCCTAAATTATGACTCTAAGGTCCTCAAAATGCTACATCAACATGGCTGCCTCACATGACATTCCATTTCGAGGCAGTCATGATCCATCTAGGTTTTCTTCCTCTATATATGGAATTAAAGTCCCATATTTTACAGAGGGTTTCATAACACATATAGGAACATAGTTTATTCTTTATGTATCTTCAAATTCGAACAATATCAATATGAAAAACATGCTCCAAAATGACTGAAAGCAGTACCCTAGATTTCTGTTTAGGGCACTTGATACATATCTTTCATTTGGACAGCCTATAACCACTTTAAACAACACCAAAACTCAACAAACTCAATCACAACTCATCCACAACAAATCCTATAATCATACCTAGGTATTTCAGAATCTCCAACTCATAGAAAACAAGCTAAAACTACATACTAACCTTCAACTTGTGTCTATCACCTAGTATGCTTCCTAACTTGACTTGTTTGGCTTGAAAATGGAAGAAATTGGAAGATTTTTCTTTGGAGGGTGTTAGGACATGAAAAAGGAAGGTTTGCTGAATCTTTGGTCGAAATTGTGGCTGAATATCATAAGGATTGAGTTGTGCACATCCTTTGTAAAATGAAGAGGTGTATTGTGTCTTAATATTGGGGTGACACCTCATGCTTGCTCACAAACCTCAAATTCAGCCCTCCTAAAGTGTAAGTTAATCAATTTAGGACATATAAATTCATTCATTCATTCATTTAAGTCCTAACTCAATTAACCAATCGTTACATCTTAACGACACACTAATCGCCTACTAATCGCACGATAATCGCATTATGCATACAAAACTTCTACTGACAATGAGATGAATCTAAAATGTATGTATTCAATCATGAAAACATATATGAATGTGGGAAGACTCATATGTTAGGGTTTTGGGGATGTTACACGGTTAGTACTGGGAGGCTTCATCTGGTAACCATTAATAAATTATGCCCCCCGATTACCCATTTATTCTTTGCTGACGATGTGATGATCTTTGTGGATAGTAGTGAGAAGCAAATTGGTGTAATTATGGATATCCTCGCTAACTTTTGTTCTGCTTCTGGTCAAAAGCTTAACATCCAAAAGTCTAGGATGTTGTGTTCTAAAAATATGGATCAAAGGACCTGTAAGAGATTGAGTGAGATTTGGTATTCCTCTAACCAAGGCTTTTGGTAACTACCTGGGGGTTCCTCTCCATAGTGATAGAGTCTCAAAAGCTTCTTTTAAAAAGATCTTTGATAAAACCAATAAGAAGTGTGCTAATTGGAAAGCTAAGTCCCTCTCTCTGGCGGGCCGTCTAACCTTGATCCAATCGGTGAACTGTGCAGCTCCTAATCATTTAATGCAAGCTTGTAAGCTACCTGATCCTGTTCTTAATGGCCTTGACAAGATCAATCGTCGTTTCATGTGGGGAAACTCGGAAGAGGGGAAAAAATTCATCTGGTTCCTTGGAAGGATGTTTGCCAGCCGAAAGATAGGGGAGGCTTAGGGATTAGACAAGCCAGGGATAATAATAAAGTTCTGTTAATGAAAATCCTTTGGAGAATGTGGCAATCCCCTTCGGCTCTATGGGTTCGGCATTTATGTGGTAAATACAGAAAGGATAGGGTTTTTGGGGGGCCTAAAGAGAGAGCTCTTAATTGTTCCTTCTTATGGAAAGGAGTCAATGCTGTGTTCTCAGAGTTTTGTTCTAGGATTGGTTGGTTGGTGGGAAATGGCAGATCCATTAGTTTTTGGAACGATACCTGGCTTGGGAAGAAGCCTTTATTAGAGGTTTGTACTTCTTTGTCGCCTCTAGGGATTCGTAATTGGAGTATTGCGGATGTGGTTGATTCGGAGGGAGATTGGATTTGGTCGAAATTTGAGGCTTACCTTAATCTAGAAATGCTCCTGAGGATTAGGGGAGTTAAAGTCAGTAGTAAGGAGGAAGATGGGGATATTCACTGTTGATCCCTTACGAAGAAATGGGCTTTTCGTGTAAATCTGCGTTTGAGCCGTTCTATCTCAATTTGGATTCTCCTCCTTCAGTCACTTGGAAGAACATTTGGGCTTTGAAAGTTCCTTATCGTATTAGGAGCTTCCTGTGGCTTGGCGCTAAAGATAGGCTTCTGACAAACGTGGAAAGGAAAAGACGCCATCTAGTGGAGGCTGATTCTTGTAGTAGATGCAAAGTTCAGGCTGAGACTATCTGCCATGCTCTTAGAGATTGTGTGAAAAGTAAAAAGGTTTGGAGGGATATTATCCCGGGCCATTTGCTTCCTAACTTCTTCACCTACCCTGGTCATGATTGGTTTATAGATGGTGTTAAGGGTTTGTTATTGCCAGAAATGAAGCATGGTGCTATTCTCTTTGCCGTGGTTTGTCACCAGCTTTGGCAGTGGAGGAATGCTGATATTTTTGGAGAAGGAGCAATTGTCTTACCTAATTCTCTTGCCTTTTTCTCTAAAAAAATTAATTCTATTATTAAGAGCTTCAAGGAGGAGAATTTTTCTTTTACTAGCTAGAGGAGTGTCGTGCAGTTATTGGGTTGGAGTAGACCTGGGGAAGGGACAGTGAAGTTAAATACGGATGGTTCCTGTCTGTCAGATGGGAGGATTGCTGCTGGTGGAGTCTTGAGAGACGCTGGGGGTGCTTGGGTGTCTGGCTTCGCTCAGAATCTAGGAGCAGGTTCTGCCTTTACTGCTGAGCTCTAGGGAATATTCTTTGGGATTAGGCTCGCCAAAAGTCTGGGTTTTGAAAAGTCTTATCATTGAGTCTGACAACCTTGAAGCAGTTAGAATTATCTTTGATAACAAGGCTTTGTGTTTGAGTAACCAGAATCTTATAAAAGAGATCAGAAGGTTATGCTCTTCTTTCAACTCCATCATCTTTGGACATGTCTTCAGGGAGCAGAGCAGGGTTGCTGACCGCCTTGCTGTGGAGGGCCATGGGAGGTTTTTTGGAGTCTCTACTTTTCAGTCGCCTCCGGACTTCCTGTGTTCTTTTCTTTCAGATGATCTGGTTGGGGTTAGCTTTCCCAGGCTAATCCCGGGTTAATTTTTTGGGGTTTTTGTTTTTCTTTCCTTTTCCTACCAAAAAAAAGAGAAAATAGTATATCATAAAAAATTAAAAGTTTAAACTGCATAATCGAAAGTATGAGATTATATACGATAAAATAATATAACATTTTGCGATGATCAATTATTAAGGTCGGTGGCTTTGAAACTTTGCCATATATACTCAATCAGATCAAGTTAATTAATTTCAACTAATCCATCATCATACGAAGAATCAAATGGAAAGAAATAATTTAATTTCTCTAAAACTTGTTTTGGTAATTTCTTCAACTAGTTTGGAATCAAGCTCTAATCAACACAAAATAAGAATCATCATAAAAATAAGCACAATATAAATATTAATGTTCATCACGATCTACGTATGTTAAATTGTACTGTGACTGATCAAATAAGCTTTATCATTCATCGTTAGATCTCAACTTATAAAATTTTAAGATGGAGATCATTGAAATTTTAGAGTGAAAATTCTAATAAATCCATATTTATCAGTGATTGATCAAATCCATTTGATATATGGTACATGAAATGAAACTTCAAAATGAGACATAGATAAAGTTGCAAATGGAACGGGGTAAGGGTTGAGATTGTTTATTCCATCTCGGTCTCCATTTATGAAATGAGAAAAAACTATCTCCATTTATGGAATAGATTTTTTTTATCACGGGATTCCAATCTCTTTGGGGATCCAATTTACTCAAATTTTAAACATCTCCACTGATTTTTTTTCTTTAAGCGATAAAATATTAATATACTTTGTACAAAAAAAAATCATCAATCATAACTTATAAATAACATATCAACCTACAAACATAAAAGCAAATAAAAATATAAAAATAAAATACATGTTATAGGTAAATAAAAAACATTAATTTTTTTTTGGTAGGAAAAGGAAAGGAAAACAAACGAACAAAAAGCCTAACCCGGGATCAGTCTAGGAAGGCTGACCCCAACCCTATCCTCAAGAAGAGTAGACAAAAGAAAAGAGGGAGGAATAGAAAGGCTAGAAACACCTAACATCCCCCCATGCCCAACAGCTGCCAAGCGATCCGCCACGCGGTTTTGCTCCCTATAAATATGGGAGAAACTAAGAGCCTCAAAGGCAGGACGAAGCCTCAAAATAGCTTTGATCAGATTCTGGCTATTAAGACAAAAAGCCTGGCTATCAGAAATCCTGTTGATTGCCTCCAAATTGTCAGACTCCACCGAAAGCCTCTTAACACCCATGCGAATGGCAAGTTTAATACCTGAAAGAATACCCCAGAGCTCCGCAGAAAAGGATGAGCCCATCCCCAAGTTATGGGTAAACCCAGCCAGCCAAGCGCCACCAGCATCTCGAAGAACACCTCCGGCAGCAATTCTGCCATTGCTAAGGCAGGAGCCATCCGTATTCAGCTTCACAACCCCTTCTCTAGGCTTACTCCAACCAACTAAATGGACCACTTTATTCGGGGAAGGTCTCGCAAGGGGCTCCCCTTCAAAGCTCTTTATAATAACAGAGAGCTTTATCGAGAAGTAGTCAAGTAAGTCAGGGATAAGGATAGTCTTCTCAGCAAATAACTCATCATTCCTCCATTTCCAAATTTGGTGACAGATAATAGCGAAGAGAATGTCACCATGCTCCATGTTGGCCAATAACTTCCCATTGGCACCATCAGAGAACCAGTCAACTACAGAATAAGCCATGAAAGAAGGGAGGGTGTGGTGAGGGAGAATCCCTTCCCAAATATTTTTACTATTAGGGCAATCCCTCAGAGCATGGCACAAGGTTTCCACATGACCTCTGCACCTACTACAGGCTCCTGACTCAGCCAAGTGCCTTCTGTGCCTGTCCGCATTAGTGAGCAGCCTGTCCTTGACTCCCAGCCACAAGAAACTTCTAATGCGATAAGGGATTTTAAGGGCCCAAATGGTTTTCCAAATCTCCAAGGGGGGATCAGCCCTATTAGGGGAAAAAGCTTCATAGGCCGATTTACAAGAATAAATGCCATTATTAGTCAAGGCCCAGCAGTGTCTGTCTTTATCCTCCTCTTGATTGCTAATCTTAACTCCTCTAATCTTAAGGAGGATCTCCAGGCTAAGGAAGGAATCGAACTTAGACTAGATCCAGTCTCCCTCCGAGTCCACCACATCAGCAACCTTCCAGGGACGGATATCATTAGGCGGAGGGGAGCTACACACTTCAATCAGCGGTTTATCACCAATCCAGGTGTCATCCCAGAAACTAATGGATTTACCATTACCCACCTCCAGGCCAATCCCCGTACAGAACTCAGCAAATACTGCACTAAGCCCTTTCCAGAGGAAGGAGCAGCTAACAACCCTCTCCTTCGGGCCACCAAAAATTCTATCATTCCAATACTTGCCGCATAGAAGACGAACCCAAAGAGAGGAGGGGCATTGCCACATTCTCCAAAGAAGCTTCATTAAAAGGACTTTATTATTGTCCTTAGCTTGCCTTATACCCAGACCCCCCCTGCTTTTAGGCTGGCAGGCTTCCTTCCAAGGGACCAGGTGAACCTTTCTCCCCTCACCAGACTCTCCCTAAAGGAAACGCCGATTAATCTTATCAAAATCGTTAAGAACCGGCTCAGGGAGTTTACAGGCTTGCATAATGTGATTCGGAGCCGCGCAGTTGACAGATTGGATTAAGGTAAGGCGACCTGCAAGGGAAAGAGAACTAGCTTTCCAACTAGCACACAAACCGTTAGTTTTATCCAGAATGTCTTTAAAGGAGGCTTTGGAGACTCTGTCACTATGAAGAGGGACCCCAAGATACTTCCCCAACGATTGAGTCAGGGGGATGCCAGAGAGCTCACTAAGTCTTCTGCACAAGCCGTTGTCCATGTTCTTGGAACAAAGCATACGGGACTTTTGGATGTTAATCTTCTGGCCAGAAGCATTACAAAAGCAATTAAGGATATCCATCACCACCTTAATTTGCTCCACATTACCCTCCACGAAAAGCATCACATCATCAGCAAAGAACAAATGGGTAATAGGGGGGCAATGTCTGCTGATGGAAACAGGGTGGAGAGTCCCCTTGCTCACCGCCTCTTGGATCAGGTGAGACAGTCTTTCCATTGCAATAACAAAAAGGAAGGGGCTCATAGGATCCCCTTGACGAATACCCCTGGAGGGGGAGAACTCATCAGACATGTCCCCATTAATCATAACCTGGAACACATCAGAGGAGATGCATTTCTCAATCAGATTCCTCCAGTTTTCCGGGATACCAGCTTTGGCTAAACTATCCAGAAGAAAGCTCCAGTTAAGTCTATCATAGGCTTTCTCCAGATCCAGTTTAAGAGCCACAATCCCTTTCTTTCCTTTTTTAATTTTCATGGAATGGACAACCTCCTGGGCAATAACAACGTTATCCATCATTTGTCTACCAGGAACAAAGCTCCCTTGATTCTGGCTAATAATATCCGGCAGGATCTTCCGGATTCTATTAGCCACAATCTTGGTAATAGCTTTGTACAAAACATTACAAAGGCTGATAGGTCTCATCTGAAGAAAGGAAGAGGGTTTATCAACCTTAGGAATCAGAACAAGGAGGGTCTTATTAACCAACCTGATATCGTTAGACCCACCAAAAACACCTAACACAAAGCTGTAAATGCCCTCTTTCACAGTATCCCAGTGTTTATGATAGAAGCTAGCGGGGATACCATCAATCCCAAGAGCCTTAGTGGAACCGATGCTGGAGAAGGCCAGATCAATTTCTTTGAGGTCAACAGGATGGAAAGCATCCTTAATAGCATCCTCCCCTAACCGAGGAAAGGAAGTATCAGAGTAGGCACTCTCCAAGTACACCGCTTCTTCTCTGAACAGGTCCTTGTAGAAATCAAGGGCAAGACGCCGAATGTCCTCCTCCTCAAAAATCCAAACACCATTGGCGTCTTTGATAGCATCGATTCTATTCATCTGTCTTCTAATGATCGTGGAGAGGTGGAAAAACCTGGTGTTTCGGTCCCCGTCTTGAATCCAAGTCTTCCTAGATTTCTGGAACCAAAGGAGCTCTTCCTGTCTAAGCACTGCTTCCAACTCGTTCTGGAGAGATCTAAGCTGACCATTCAGGCTGTGGTCGAAGCGGACCTCTAAGCAACATTGGATGCCTTCCATCCTTCTCAAAAGATTGTTTTTCCTTCTGATAATGTGGCCAAAGATGTTTTTATTCCATCCAGCCACATTCCTCCTGAATTCCTCAGCAGCGAGAAGGACATTAGAGTGAGGTTGCCAATTGTTTTTAACAAAATTCTTAAACTCGGGATGAGAATCCCAAGCCACAAGATACCTAAAAGGTCTGTTACCTTTCAGCCGGTTTCCTTTGACCATCTTAATAAGGATAGGGCAATGGTCAGAGTGACGGAAAGGAAGATTAAGCACATTGACCTCAGGAAACCTACAGATAGCAGCAACATTAGCATACACCTTATCCAACCGAACAAACACACTATTCCTTTTCCAGGTAAACCTGTGCCCGGCAGCTCCCAGGTCCGACAGACCACAAAGATCCATACTATGTTTATGGTTGAGACACCGGTTAATATAATGATTACCCCCGCCTCTCTGATCACTCAAAGTGGCAATGTCATTAAAATCCCCGGCAACCAACCACGCCTCCACCATATTAGAACTAATAGAATGAAGAATCTCCCACAGCCTTCTTCGGTTAGTCAAAACAGGATCGGCATAAACAAAGGTAAGAAAGAACGGTTTATTACCAGGGAAACACACCTTACTATGGATGAATTGACTGTCCATAGTAACAATATCAATATTGACTCGACCTAGCTTCCAAAAGAGCCAAATCCCCCCAGCCCGGCCCGTAGCCTCCGATCTGACACAATTCCAACTCTTAAACTTTCTAACCACCTCATCTGCTTTAGATCCGCTAACCTTGGTCTCCAGAAGAACAAAGCAAGAGGGGTTAAATTGCTTAATGAGGTCATTAACATGGATGCGGGTTGCCTTGCTCACCGCACCTCTAACATTCCAAACAAAGAAGTCCATCAGAAGGGATAACTACTGACACAAGCCCATACCCTATATCATGTATTTATTCGGGGCTCCGAAGAGCCTAGAGGAGGTACCAGAAGGTCCCCTTTTATCAGAACGAGCCAAAGGATTCAGGATACTTTTTTGTTTACCCTTAGGCTTTTTTAAGTTAGGTTTAATAATCCCCATTGAATTCCCCACCCCAGGATTACCACTAAGAGAAGGAATACTAACCTCATTTGACTCCTTCATCCTTCGGGTTGCCAGATCTAGGGAACCCCCTTGATCTTTATTCACATTGGTCATCCTTCTGCTTGTTGTGCCAGCAACCTGGGGGTTCTTCTTGGCAATAGCATTAGAGTCGAAAAGCGGGTTAATAGAATCACCCAGGATAGAAGCAGGCTCGACCAGTTCCAGGCCTGGCCTACTTAACTCCATCTGCTCAATAGTAGAGTCTGGATCCTGCCCAACCTCAAGAGCCAGGACACAAATCTCGACCCTGACCCGGAAGATGACGCACCCTTAGCATCCTTCTTAATATCAGGGGGCCTGACCTTAATCTCAGGATTAATCTTCAAAGACTGCACCTCCTTATTGATATCAGAATATTGATCCCTGGAAGCAACAACATGAGGCCTCCGTTTGACTGATCTTTTGGCCAGCATCCAAGGACCAAAGTTCTCCCCATCCCTTAGACTAGCCTCAGCTCTTCCTACAATAGGCACTGCCACCTCTTCCACTTCCTTCCTTCTCTTGGGACAACCCTCAACAGTATGACCAAACTTACCACATTCAAAGCAAATATTGTGAATCCCTTCATATTCAATATGAAACACTTTATTTTTAACACTGAATTTGGAGAGAAGAGGTTTGGCAAGATCAATGTCTATACATACCCTGGCGAACTTACCCCTCGCTGCCTCAATAGTAGTTTTATCAACATGGTGGACTTTCCCAACCAGACCACCAATTTTATTTAGGAATCTTTCGTTATAGAGTTCAATAGGAAGAGCTGGGAATCTCACCCAAGTGAGGATCCTGTTCACAGAACAATCATAAGGGTCAAAATTTGGGACCCAAGGTCTCAACGCCAACACATGATTGGAAATAATGTAAGGACCCCCATTGACAACTTTGTTAAAATCCTCAGCCCTAGTAAATTTGATGACATAATAGTCATTTTCCAGGTCCGTAATGGTAACCTTCCCTTTATTAGCCCATTGAGCTTGGATCCTCTGAGCAAAATATTTAAAGCTTATTCTTTTTCCAAGAACAGTAACAATTAAGGATAATTTCCATTTTGATCTAAAGAAACGTTTGTCATCAGATGTAAGACGGATCGCCGGGCACAAAGGGTCATCCTGCACACCATCCTCCTCCACATCAGAGTCCGACCAGTCCTCCTCAGAACTATCCTCGCTACTGTCAACTTCCATCGTGGGATCCTCCTCAATCACCCCCAATACCTTATCTCTCCAGGAAGAACTCCCGTGACAGTTCACCAAAGTGGAATTAACAACAGTATTCACCGGATTTCCAACTTTTGGGATAACATTAGACATGGAATTGTTATGGTCCCTAATCTTCTCACCTTCTCCATGGCTAGGATTATCAACATTTAATAAAACCGAATTAGATGCAAAACCCCCGGCTGAAACATCTTTTAGAGCTTCTTGCGCGGCACACGCGGCTTGAGCAAAAAACGCAGCCTGCGCAACCTGCACAACAGGCGTGGCTTGCGTGGCCCGCTTGGCCTTCGCGGCCCGCGTAACCTGCACAGCCAGCGCTTCTTGTGACACAGGCAAGGCCTGTGCCCTATCTCCCTGGATCACCACAGCACCGGAGATCGCCTCACAAGAATCTAAGGGGTGCACGTCCAGGTTACCAGCCCCGGCCCCCAATCTTGGCTCTTCCGCAGCCGAGCCCGGCAAAACTGCCATACTTCCTGCCGGCAAATCGATCCCCGCGGATCCCTGCATCTCGTCCCGACCTAGCATCTCTCTGGCCCAAATCGATCCCTCACTCTCCTCACCGGCCATCAAAACCGCCGGATCCGACCCCTCCTCCACCTTACGAGTCGGCCACTCCCTCTCCCTCGAACGCTCTCTGACCCTCTCGCCGCTCCCCCGCCTATCCCGCAACAATAGCGCCGCACTCCACACCCCCTCCACCAACTCGCCATCTGGGTCCGGATCCTTAATCCCCGTCCTCCCGGCCACCCGATCCCCTATACCTAGCTCCGGTCGACCACCAACCCCGCTCACCGACGCCGTAGCCCTAGTCTTTCGCTGCTCTCTCGCTGGATCACGCTCCTTCGCCATTACTATCATATATATTATCATTAATACTTATCGTAAAAATGCATTATCATTATATTAATTATAGATATATATTATTTTAAGAATTCCCGTGAAGTGGTGGAGATGGAGATGAGGAGTCCGGTGAGTTAGAAAAATAGACCCTCGATCTCGGTCTCCATATATGAAAAAGAGCTCATCCATCTTGCCCCATTCCCATCTTTGGAATTTTTTTCTTGTTTTTATTATTGGGGTGAATCCGTGCCATTTACAAGCCTAGGCATAGAGTAAATTCCCCTTTAATTTTGTACAATCCTTATATTCATCTCCTCCTAGTCCTTCGTTTGTTGGGCTCTGGAAATACGTAAGCCCATAACAAATGTGATCCCAATCCACTGACCTATATCCATAACTATTTAATTGTCATTAATATTGGGCACCAAAAATTGGACCATGTTTTCTTATACAAACTGGTTTCAAGCCTAATTACTTAGGTTTTTATAAGTCTACCTTGTATTTTTTTTTAAGAAGAAATTACATCAAAAATAACATATTTTAATTTTTATTGACATTTATCAAAATATATTTTTTATATTTTAAATCCTAACATATCAGAATATCATTATTTTATTTTATTTTGGTCAAATTTTCAATTATTTAGGAAAAAAACAAACGGATCTAAGAATTTAATATTTAAATAAACTCGTTAGTATGGAACACTCATAAACAATTCACTCATTTATGAATATTGCGTAACCTGCTTTTTTTTTTTAAATATATAATTGGCAATGTTGTTCTTAAATTAATAAATTTGGCCCAATGCAGCCCAGGAACTACAATATTATAATTTGCCAATTTGAAATTATCTTATGAATTAAAAATATAAATCTGCTTTCAAAAAACAATATAACTTTGAACTTGCAAAATATGTCAGTTTCATATTGTATGCATCAGAGGGAGAATTAAAAAATTATTGTATACTAATGTATTTTCTTAGCCGCCCTGGCCAGTGCATGGGCAAGACCGTTTGCTTGTCTTCTGATAAAACGGATGGAAAACCCGTTATTTTGTGTTAAACCAGACCGACATTGAGAGATATAGTCACCAAACTCGGATAGATCCTCTTGACCAGACTGAATAGCCTTGACAGTTTCCAGCGAATCAGTTTCGAATACTACTGAATTGATCCCCAATTCCTTCACCCAATTAACAGCGTTTAACAACGCCCAAGCTTCACCTTCCCTAATATCCATTACTCTGCCAACCGTTGTTGATTTCGCTTGTAGAAATTCACCTTCATCATTACGCAGCACCAACCCGCAACCCGATCGTCCCAGAATAGTGAAAAAACTCGCATCAGAGCAGCAAGAAACCGATCCCCGTGGAGGACGATGCCAGCATTTCTTACAGTTTGACGCAACAGCCACTCCCCCATCTGATATTCGTCTCTGTAAGTTTATACCCCGAAAAATAATAATAGTTGCCGTATGATAATATCGTAATGTTATCTTCTTAGAAGATATAATCAATTTGGACGTGGATCTTCATGTTGGACTAAGATGTGAGTTTCCGGACCCTTGGTCGAGAGGCGAAACAGAAACCCTGTATTGGATGCAAGATGGATGGACGTTCATTATAAATTGAGCTATTAGCTTCTAAGGTTTGTATCTCTTTATTTTTTCAGATTCTTTCCTATTCTTTTGTTTTACATACTTTCTTTCTAAAAACAAAGAACCAATCCCACGAACCGTAAATAAAGGTCCAATTTTTCTCAAAAGAGAGAAAATTGTCTTACATATATAAGAAGTTATACAACTCATTAATTAATCAATATTGACATATTTAACAAAATTCCTTTATGAACAGAACCATATGGAACGTAAAACAAATTCACAAGTGACCCAACATTATGATATTAGATATGTAAGATCTAACTCATCTCAAAAGTTTTTTAAGGGTATATGATTGCTTACATATATAAGGAGCTATATGACCCCTTTATTAAGCAATGCATGATATTTAACGCTAACTTTTCAATAATGATGATGGCGTTTCTATGACGAAAAAGAGCAAGATGGTCATGGTTGAGCAACCAACTCAAAAGGGACGTGGAACAGAGTATCAGATGGGCCAATAAGCATTTGAGGAGGGTTTAAGGTATATGGCTCGCCAAGTCAATATTTGACTCACCGAGTCGTAAACCTATATGGGAGACAAAATCTCCCACACAGACATGACTCAATGAGTCACCTATTGACTCCCCGAGTCAACTACTTTTGGAGGTGATTTAAACTCGTTTTTTCTCTAATTTTGTGTGTTTTATCCCATTTCTGCATTTTCTTATCTTCAAGTAGTTATGACTTTAAAGTAGTTGGGGTTAGAGGGGTATAAATTCATCTCCTTTTAAGTTGAAAAATAACATTTTTTTATCATGAATCAAATTTCAAAATCTCTCTTTGAGAATTAGGGTTTATATCTAAGTTTTGAGGATTTTTCAATTCCTTCAAGTTTAACTTGAGAATGTCTTTATTGATTTAGGGTTAAAACCTTCATTACTTCTTCCTATCAACCCCCATTTGAATCAGTTGGTATCAGAGCCTTGATCATATCCTAATCCAAGACTTCTTCGAGCATTTGCTTCTATCTGAATTAATAGCACAAAAATTGAGTCTTCTAATAAATTATGGAAAGGGGTTTCACCAATAGTTGGAGATGGAACTAGAAGCCTCCATAGAAGAGATGAGATTAGAGTTTTAAGAAATATACCAACAATTATTTGAATCAAAGAAATGTAAGAGCAAATGAAGTTATCGCATCAAGCCAAGAAGACCTATTTGTTTCTCTAAAGGATTCATCACCGATTTTTCCTCCATTACATTCCTAATAGGTAAACACTAGGTTTTCAATTTCTCATGTTGAAGTTATGGACACTGATAGCTAGTGAGAAGTTGGATGCGATTTTTCCTCCATTACATTCCTAATAGGTAAACATTAGGTTTTCAATTTCTCATTGAAGTTATGGACACTGAAATAGCTAGTGAGAAGTTGGATGTTTGTGTTGTTGAGGATGATCTAAATTCTCTTTTTGAGTTTATAGATAATAAGATTGTAAATGAGACTTTGGATTTTCATATGGATAAGTAGGAAGGAGTTTTAGTAGGTGAGGAAATTGGGGAGATTGATTTTGTGATGTAAAATTAGAGAAACTCATGTCGGAAAGGATGCCCCTATGTGTTTGAGAAAATGCCCCTTAGAAACAACTTTATCAGAATGCTTGAAGAAGATGGGGGTATTGATCTTGAAGAAGGGGATAGTGAAATAGGGCTTGATACTTGTTATGAAAAGAGAAAAATCAATTTATATATGGAATTTAAAGTATATGGTGATGGGAGAGATGTTAGTGGATCAAATGTGTCAAGGGATATCATGTTAACTAGGCGAGGAAACTTGGAAACTGAAATAATCGACTTGAGCCATGAGGAGAGTCACATGAGAAAAATTAAGAATGTGGAGTGCTATGTGACTAAAGTGTTAATGTCAACGGAAGGTAGTAACATGCTTGAATCTTGGAAAAATAACTTGTGGGAAGCGAGATAAGGTTAAGAAACAAAAGAACGAGTCTTAGAATTAGTTAGATAGTGATGATGAATTATGTAAAATCAAATCGGAGACAACATTCCATCTGTTGTAATAGAAAAATGCTTCATATTCTTAAAGTTAGGAGAATGTCCATAATTCTTGAAGTATTGATCAACGATATATCCCTTTTTGTCAAAAAAAAAAAAAAAAAAAAAAAAAAAAAAAAAGACAAACAAATCCTTTCTTCTTATAAGCTCTATTACCTTGTACTCAAATATTATTGGACTTTTGCATTTTGGTATAATGCACAAGATTAATGAGATTCTGGGCTTCTTCTAATTTCACTAGTTGGATGTTGTATACTTTAATTTAGGGTATATTCTTGATTATGCTTTGGAATCATGAACCAAGACTACATCTCTTTTGATAGAAGAATAGCCAAAATGTTACTTATAAGTCTTCCATCCTTCGATCATTTTGGCTCAAAAATAACTACACATTTCATTTAAAAAGTTGCTTATTGGTTCTCTTTTTTAATTGACTCCTCATTAATAGTAGTAACTTTCATATTTACTGCTCCCCTTATTACACTTTTAATTGAGTAGTTGCTACCATCATTAATTATCAATTACGCTTTTAATGAAACGATTATTACCAATATAATTATCAGTTATGATTTTAATTGAACAGTTATTACCAGCATAATTATCAGTTACATTGACTATATTTGTCGGACTAGAGCTGTTCATCATTGGAGAACTACCACCGCCACTTCTAACACCTGCATCATTGACAAGCTAACGAGCATCCCTACATTGAGGTTTCCGTCTAGTCTAGGCAATCATTCTAACAAAGAGCTAATAGAAATCAAGATGATTAACATTGAGAGCTTCATCGAGCACAATAACTCCACCATTATTTTCATCTTCCAACAAAAGGTCAACATACAACGATTCAAAATTACTTGATGATATCATATATAAACAAAAAAAAAAAAAAAGTTTTTAGACAAATGAAAAGAAAAAGAAAAACTTATGAGAAAACAAAACAAATCAAATTCATCAGAGCACAAGACAACTACAAAATTCTTAGAGATGCTCTTATTTACAAATACACCTCTAAGTGTCTGTTTGTTTTCATTTTTCAGAACTACTTTTTTGTTTTTTAATACTAAACAGAAGATGAAAAGTTTTTGATAAAATTTCGGAACAAACAGTTCAAATAAACGGACCCTAATTACCTTTCCTTAATTATAAATATAACTAACACTAACACATTTAATTGAACAAATAACTCATGAACCAATTATAAATTTGCTTTAATATCGATCCGATTCTCAGAACATTGACGAAAATACCCAAGATTTTCCACAAAGAACCAGCCTTATAGTGTTGGGTTGATGTTATCTTGCATAACTTTACATCAAATTATTAATTATTAATGGCTTAATACATCATTTGCCCCCTGAATTTGTCTAAAAAGCTTGATTGGCCCTCTAAACTTTCAAAGTGTCTCGATAGCTCCCTGAACTTGCATAAAATGTTTAGTTAGCCCCCTGAACTTGCATAAAATGTAATCAATTGATCACTCGATCGCAAAAAAAGTAAGTTAAATGCGAAAGATATATTTCACGCATCTTAGAATGTTATTACATAATTCAAAAATAGATTAAAAAGGAAGTTATTGCTTGTTGAACTATACAACTTGTCTTCTCTAATCTAAGAACCGTATAGCCCGATTTCGGTCATTTTACTTTTTTTTAATACTCGTGCAATACATCTTTCACATTTAACTTACTTTTTTGCAACCGAGTGATCAATTGACTACATTTTGTGCAAGTTCAGGGGGCTAACTGAACATTTTATGCAAATTCAGGGGCTATCGAGACACTTTAAAAATTCAGGGGACCAATCAAGCTTTTTGGACAAGTTCAGGGGGCAAATGGTGTATTAAGCCATTATTAATTTACGATGGTCTCATATCACTTAACATCACTTAAGTTAGTGGCTTTGAAGTTCGATTCCTAGTGTATGCGGAAAACTTTAATTGCGATTCGAGTTCGATTCTTAGTGCATGCAGAAAGCTTTAATTACGAAAAAATCTATCTAAAAAGTGTCTGACGAACCTCAAACCGAATAATAAAAAAATTTATAAAAAAAACAAAAAATCTTCAACACCCACATATTTTTCATCTAAGTGAGTTCTCCAAAACATAAAAAAAGGAATTCATACCGGAGATAAAAGATATATGATGAAACTAAACCAATTATTAGATATGAAAGTGTTAAAATAAACGAAAAATGCATTTAACTTTTGAATAACTATATATCACAGAGTAGATATATTGTGTCAGTTGTGTTTCCTTCCGTTTTGCTTTCTGATAAAAATAATATCCAATATGTTGTCGTTTTGCCCTTCTATTTTAACCTATTGCGAGAGACTTCTGTGGAGTTCTTTTCTTTTTTAAAATTCCACCTACCAAGAATGACACCTCCGTCTGTAACTCTTTGTAACGGATGGGATATTCGAGAAAACTCAAGTAATCTGTATTGGCCCATTCAATCTATTTGATATACCCAAACAGAGCCTTATCTTATTCTCTTATCTCGTATGTTGTTCCTTTGCTCTATAAAAAAAATTTAGAAATAATAGACAAGGAGTATTCCTCCACACACTCCTCTGTTTGTTTGTCTTTCTTTCTTTTTTCCTGCACCTACTCACAATCCTTACATTATATAACAATTTGCCCAAGCAAAATAAATAAAAGCACATGGAAAATTTAATGGTGCTATATCTTTAGTGTTTTTTTTTTTTTTTTTGAAATAACTATATCTTTAGTGTATTACTATGTACTAAGTGTCTTGAATTCACAACCAAATTGTTTTTATATATGTAATAATTTTTTATATAGTTTGTCCGATTTCTCGGTTCAAAACTCATGTATCCTCTCCCAATTAAAGTTTCGGACTCAAACTCAAAGTCTCTAACTTAAACGAGTTGAGACCCTAACCATTCAAGCAAGTATACTAATCTTTAAATGGCAATCAAGAGCAATCATCAAGCTTCCCTTCTACTTTAAGATTGGCATATACCACTTTACTTCGATCATATGCATACCCACAAACGATAAATTAAAAGACTGAGAAACAAAAGAATTTCACAGAAACAACTCAAGATTCAATCAAAGGGAACCTATCAATCAATCAATATAAATTATACATAATTTATTTTTATACATTAACATGTATGTCTGATACCGATCAGGGTGCCTGTGATGGCCCCCCTTATTTGCCCAGTTAAGGCTATCCAATCGCCTGGAAACCTCTACAGAACCAACCATCAAGGACCACAAATTGGTGGTTTTGTGGTCCAGACCAGACCCATCAATTCCCTCAACCAAAAGAATGCTATCTAGATACAACACTAGTGAGAAAAAAGCCTTTCTCTGCCTGCCATAAAAAAAATTCACAACTGATATACTCTCCTGTATGCAAATGGATTCAGGATTACTACTTCTAATCAATTTAAATCTTCCTTGTTTATTGATCTGATCATCATCTTAATTCTATAATCATTAATCAATCACCACTTGTAATACTGTTCTTGCTCTTTGAATCTTCTTAGAACACCATCTATGGCAACATCAAATGCATCTTTAACACCCTTTAATCCTTCATCAGGTCTTGCATACACAAATTTGGGTATGTAATCAATCACTTTTTCCCTCATTTTCCTCACCTCTTCTTTGCTGTAACTCTCAAGCACTTTCCTTATTGAAGTCCCGTTTTTCACCTCATCCCGGTGTATAAAAACTGAGTAGCTACTCTGTTCCTCCGGTAAGAACCACTCGTATTGGTAGTAAGCCGTTCGTTTCCAGAACAAAACCGGAATTGAACCGGCTAACATACAATCAAAGATGGAACGCCGGGTGAAACTATCGCCTCTAGGTTGCAAACAAAAATCGGAATCCAAAAACGTCTCCAGAATCGCCGATGTGCCGTTGGCGCACCGGCTGCCGCCACAATCCACGACTCTGCACGAGTCTGACTCATTGTGACAATGGCTCAGTAAAAGACCTCTAAAGTCGTTTTTTATAGCGCCGCGCTTGGCGCCGGCGAAGCAGAAGAGTTTCGTCCGCTTACGAGTGCGGACGAACTCCTGCCACTGATGGATATCGGAAACCGATCGTGGATGGAATCCGGTGGGATAAGGTATGCCAATGTCGAAATAGTCCCATGGATTTCGCTCAATCAAGAGACGAGTGATGTTTCTCATACCTGGCATGTAAATGCAGCTGGAACCCCAATCTTCATCTCTCGACCGTCGAAAATCCCACGAGATACGTCCCATAGTGAGGAAATGATTCCAGCCGTTTGATTCTTTGAACGATGGTTGATCATGGACCCACTTCAACATCATCTCGCAGTGCCGATCGCGGTCTTTGGAAGTGTAATTAAACCACAAAAACTTCCCCACCGCGAGTCCTGCATAAAACGGAATGTAAAACGCCGTCGCATTTTGGGGCTCCGTTGTCCTGCACTTGTGCTTCAATATCCGATTGTGGAAGATGATCTCCGATACGAATTGATCGGTCCAGTACCAAGCGGGAGCAAGATTTTCCGGTATAATTCCAGAAAGCCCGGGGGCCTTCTGTCCAAAACCGTCATTCTCCAACGCATCGCATCTGGAACTCCATGGATTTAACTCATCGCAATTTCGAATCAATTCGGTGTTGAATGTGCTGGGGAGATCATAGACAAATACTCTACCTGTTTCACATTCATCCTCGCCGGAATCGGTGACGGTTGTAACTGAAGGAGCAATATCCTCGTGATGTACGGCGTAGGGAGAGGGAAAGAGATGGAAAGAGAGAGGGATGGAGCGAAGAGCGAGTAGGAGGATGATCTGGACTGAGAGAAGGGAGATAATAAGCCATGCACAGGACTGATTAAAGTGTGAATAGGAAAGAAGAGAATTAAGCGAGGTGCCGGAGTTTTTGTACGGAAGGGGGAGGTCCGGCGGGGTTTTCGGTTTTCTGATGTAAGGTTCCGGGGAAGTCGACCTGGAAACGGTAAGCATCAGAGTTGAAGATGCAATATCACGAGCTTGATCTTTTCCCGGCGATGATTGCACCGGAAAATTTGGTGAATTTGTCGCTGAAAATGCGTTGGGTTTTTTAATTAACAGAGTGCAAAGTGGGGGCTGTGTATGTATATAGAGTTCTTTCGAGGTTTATGTTGCAAAGGAGTTGCAGTGGGTTTTCTTTTCGGTGCTAACTGATAAAGCTAAATGAAGAAATGCAAGAGCCTGACACGTGTACGGTTAGATTACCGGCTGCTTTGACAACCGACAGGAGGTTTCTCATATTATTAACAACTGGCACGTGCCAGTTGGATTGTGCTCTGTTTACTTGTTAGATTTTCCTTCCTCGTTTTTTTTTCATTTTTGAGAAAATATGAAACTGATCAAATTAATTAATTTATGTCAAAAAAAAATTTGGAGGTTAACTTCCAGTTCCTGTACGCTTTAAAGAATGTGATAAATTTTGACATCAATTTTTTTAAATCAAAATAAATTTCCAAAATTACTGGTAAAATAAAGTAATAGTGACCGCGATATCTAAATGATTGAATAAATCAATGAAATATTAGCCCTTACAGATTACTGTTTGGTGTTAGAAAATTTAAAGAAAAATATATATAATTCATGTAAACTTCTGAATCAAGCACCAAATTTTTTTTAGTAAAGGAAAAGAGTTAGATAAAATGTTACTTTTCAGATGTAAAAAGAAAATAAAATGTTACTAATCAAACACATAAAACTTCTATTTTGTTGTGAAATGGAAAATAAGAAAATAAAAATTAGCAACCAAATATCCTCTTAGATATTGTTACTCAGTATTTTATCTCAAAATTTGAACAATATAAATATTTTGTCATCCTTAAGAACGGAACATCCCATAATAATAATAGATTTTCTGTCATTTCTTTGTATACAAAATCATTGCTAAAATCATTACAGACAATATTTAATTGCTTTTAAGACTACTCCTCATCTCAAAAGGAAAAACCGTAACATTAATAGCATATGAATAAGGCTTATGATCATTTGGAGTGGGTTATGTGCGAGATATGCTTTTTAAATTTGGTTTCACTACTTATTAAGTTAATTTGATCCTTATTTTTATATCTTCAGTCAAATATCATGATCATGAAATCAATCCAATTGTGCCTTACAAGGGAGTAAGGCAAGGTGATCCATTGTTTCCTTACCTTTTTATTATGAGCGAAAGGTTTGAGTGCTCTTATAAAACAAAAAGAGAGGTAAAGTAGCGTTGGAGCTCCTTATGTTAGTCACTTATTTTTTTTTTTGCCAATGATTGTTATATGTTTTTCGAAACTAAATTGCTATTAGGGCGGTTAGGGTATAAGAATAGCTAAATTGCTTAGTTGAATCGTTTGCTTGATTATGTTCCACAATTCAACTTCTCTAACTAATTACTTGGTTAGGTTTTTTAGATAGAAGGAAGCAAATACGTTTAGCTAATTCTCCCGTTATTCTTCCTATAACACAACGTAAAACACTTATTAACGACTCATACTTATCAAACACGGTTCACCGCCACCCTAACCTAAGGTGGTTTAGCTAATGTTTGAGATAAAGCATAAAGGCATGGTGAGATGGACTGATGTCGAACTCATGTTCATCAAGTCAGGTTATCAATTCAAGAATATAAGATGGAGAAGAGTGTACATGAAAAGAAAACTTGAATTGAATCACTAAAATTGAAAATAAGAGATGAAGAACAAACCAATGTCAAACTTGTTAAAAAATAGAACGAAACTACTAAGTTAAACTAATATAAAACGAACTATAAACGAAAGTATAAGAAAACGAACTATAAATGAAAGTATAGGGAAAACTGAATTAAAAGTAAGCTAAGAGTCAACTAAGATACAATTACAATGAAAAACTATCTATTTGTAAACAATATTTATAAACCCTAGGACATCCCCTGATCTTTTAGTGGGTCTTCTAGTCCTTTTCCAGTTGGATTAGAGACGTAAAAATCAGATAAAACTGAACCCTTTCGAGTATAGTTTCAATTGAGATCAACTACCAAGTTATATCGCAGCTCGCCGAGTTGGTGTGTCCTACTTGCCAAGCTACTAGTGTTATACGCGTTCGTTGACTCTAATCTAAGGCTCTTCGTCAAGTAAGGTGAGGCAACTCGCCAAGTTATGTGAAGTAGCTCGTTGAGTTGCTTCATGAATTTCGCCCTTTTTCTCCATTTAAAGCTCAAAACTACCTGAAATGGTTTAAAACTACAATCAAAACCATAATAAGGCAGAAGTCACTAATAATCAAGGGAAAACATATAAAAAAACACATAAATAAAGATAAAAGTATACTCTAAAATCCTATCTAAAATGGTGATAACAATAACTACGTCAGTGCTTCAAACATTTGAGCTTGAGTTTCCTGCATCTTTTGTAAGGTGACGAATAGTATCGCACTTGGATCTATCGTGAAATTTGGAGTAGTATCGGGCTTATCTGATGTATTATCCTAAAGTTTATGTTTCGAGGTCTTGCTCATCATTGGTTGCCCCCTCCCCCAACGTGGGGTTAGAGGCATCTTTCGAGCCCTCTAATCGACAGGTGAGTCATTTTTTACCAGTGTCTTCGAGCAATTATTTCAATGTTTATAAAAAAAAACATTTTGAGTTATGAGAACTGAAGATCTATAGACGGTGAAGTAGGTTCCACACTCACTACACCAGATGTTAGGCTTGACTTAAATCTTGAGTTGACTTCTCCGAGTTCTAGTTGACCTACGTCGGGTGGGCTCATGGGTATACTCCGATGTCAAAGTTAATAGCTAATCATATTAAAAAAAAATGATATTCGTAATAACTGAGGAGAGGCAAAACGAATATTACTGAAAATACCAGTTCATTTCTAATTTTGGTGATGGTGTGTGATTTCTATTATGAGTTTTCTTTTGATCAGTGGACTCCTGGAATAGAGCCAACTTTAAAAAGTTGATTGGGCATTTAGTTGGACTCACCACACAATATGTATTCACATTAAGTATATGTATTTACACAAAAAAAGAAAAAGTTATATATATAAACTTTTAAACTGGCAAAAATTTAGGATACTTTGGAGTAATATTCTCCTCAAATCAATTCATTCATGTTGTATAATCATATGTATACGAAATATTTTCATTATTCCATTCATCTACCATGTAAAATTTCTCAAACTGGAATTTTTTTACAGTAT
Organism: Euphorbia lathyris; assembly: GCF_963576675.1. Taxonomy (NCBI): domain Eukaryota; kingdom Viridiplantae; phylum Streptophyta; class Magnoliopsida; order Malpighiales; family Euphorbiaceae; genus Euphorbia; species Euphorbia lathyris. The sequence continues at coordinate 28,590,569 of NC_088910.1, read as the reverse complement.
TAGGCACTTACAGATAATTATAACTATTAAATTGTGTGATAATTAGTAGAGGTGATAAATTTGGGTTTCGTGTCAAAATCGTGTTATTTCATATATATATATATATGTTCCGTATGGTCATTTATAATATAAATATAAGTAAAAATAAATTTCGTATCAATCGTATTGTGTAAGTCGGATTGTGTCTATAAATCAAATTTTTGTATCAAAAAATTATCACCTCTAATTAGTTGTTGAGCAATATTACAGACGGGTTAAATAATAGGGAAAATTATAAAACTGGGTCAAATGGAAGGCCCATTTATATATTTAACCCATTTACTCATCCTACTACATATCTAGACTGATTTTGTGTGACTTTCCCATAATACCCTCAATATTTACGCGCGTCTGTCTCCATCCCGTCTGACTTCGCATATTCGACCATATGCGAAGCCTGCGAAGCTAATGTTTAGATTTACTTAATGAATTTAGTTCGCATATGCGAAGCCTGCGAAGCTGAAGTTTGTTTTGCTTGATGAATTTAGTTCGCATATGCGAATGCTGGATATGTTTTGAAGATAATTCGCGAAGTGGTATATAACAAAAAATGGCAAACAACAACGGATTCTAACATTAAATCATAACATTATCAAAATTTACAAGAAGATTGCCACAATAACAACATTCAAATCATAACATTATCAAAATTTACAACAAGATTGCCACAATGAACTCTACTAACGAATCATTTCAAAGTGAACCTAACTAATCTGGTACCAATCTTGAAACGGATGAGTAATCTTGGTGTGCACCATGCGACACATCCATCCCAAAAGGTCTGGACTTCCATTTCTCATCCCAGAAGGTCTGGACTTCCAGACCTTTTGGGATGGACGTGTCCCACGGTGCACACCAAGATTACTCATCGGATTTAAAATTGGTACCAGATTAGTTAGGTTCACTTTGAAGATTGGCACCATGGGATGGACGTGTCCCATGGTGCACCCCAAGATTGACACAACCTCTCCTAACCAACCACTTTAGGAGTGAATGTGTCAATCTTGGGGAAGTTCATCCCTATACAGGAAGGAAAATCATCTCCCCTGCAGCCCAGTACGCCGCCTTCCAAAAAGGGATGTTACGTATTCAACCATTTACAGAAAAAATTAATCGTGTTAGGTAGGGAAAAAGACGATTTTGGCTTCGCGAAATGAAGATTAGCGAAGCATGCGAATGTAAATGCACAGGGAAAGATGTGATTTTACTTCGCATATCGATGCTTTCGCGAAGTCTGCGAGGTCTGAAACGTGACTATCTACGTCGCATATCGATGCTTTCGCGAAGTCTGCGAGGTCTGAAACGTGAGGATCTATTCGCAGACTTCGCGAACTAATCGATTCGCGAGGTAGATCCATACGTTTCAGACTCTTTCTCTTCGCAGATCTTCGCGAAATCATCGATTCACGAAGTAGATCATCATTTTTCCAGGCTCGTTCTCTTCGCAAAGCTTCGCGAAACCATCGATTGCAAAGTGAATTTATGAAAAAACGCAGAAAAAAACAGATACTTACATTTTTCGCCTCTTTCACCCCCAAAAGCGACAATAACAATATGATAACATGGGAAGAACGAAAGAAATAACGTAGAAAAATCATTTCTTTGATGGTAACAAAAAGAAAGAAACCAAGCAACGAACAGGAAGATGAAAAACCATGGTTTCGTTTTCTAGGGTTGGAAAGTTGCAGAATCAAGAGATGAAGAGAGGAAAAAGAGAAATTCATTGTGATTTTGACTAAATGGTGCAAATTTCGTACAATTTAAAGGAAGAAAGGAAGATCAAAAGTCTTGAAATCATTAATGCAGGAGCAACTTTTCGTATAACCAAAGAGATAGAGGGAGCGGCGGTTCACGAGTGGTGGAAGTGGGAAGGTTAGAGGTATTATAGGAAAGTCACACAAAATCAGTCTAGATATGTAGTAGGTTGAGTAAATGAGTTAAATATGTAAATAAGCGCCCATTTGATCCAGTTTTGTAATTTTCCCTAAATAATATGACTAGTCAATAAAATAATCATTTATTGTTTCGCTATGAATAAAATATACTAGTAGTTACTTAATCGAAAGTTACGCTGATTAACCTAAATGAAAATGTGCAGATCGTGAATAAAACAAAGTTGACTAATGACGCAAACCCAGCCACGCATTTCTATAAAAGTGGACCTAAGAGGAAGACCTCAGACACCTGTTAGATTTTGTCGCCATTAACCAAACTATGTCGTTTTATATACTAGTAAACAGTACTGTTCAAAACAAAAACTATTCGGTGGCGGGCGATGCGGTGGCGTTATAGCGTAATTAGCTAGCTGTATTGAAAAGCAAGTTTAGCTAAAGTAAGGATTAATGGGGCCACGTATACGATTATAATGTCCCAGACAAACGACGTGTCGTATCTGTCCTATAATTGGCGTTGCGTTGCCGACAAAGTTTGCATGAAGATGTGTGGGTAGTGGGCTTTGTTTTGTTTAGTTACGGCTTAATTGGTGTTTTGTATATAAGTTTGAAATTCTGGTAATTATAGACTTGGACTATTGCCATTTGCCAGCTTCAATACTCTTAATTTTTTTTTTTTTTTTTAAATTTCTAGTAATTATATATTGACATGTTTAGCTATTTTGATCAAGTTATGCTAGTTGGATTACCATATGCAAACAAAGTTAATGTTTTCCCTTTTCTAACTTAATTGGAAGTTATATTGTACGTTTGGTATTTAAATTCAACTTTACCATAGAATGTAGATTATTAAACTGTCATATATATATATATAAAATTCTTTTAAATTTTTAAAGTAAATTTTTGTAAAACCGGTGAAAACGATATGATAATCAATTTTTGATTTTTTTTTTGTTTTTAAATTTTTAGATATTGATTGACTATGAGATAGAAACAATTTGTTAAGAGAAAAATATTTAAAAATAATGATTATTTTGAAAAATTGAAAAGTAGTTCCATATGAATTTTTTTAATTACAACTATAATTTTATTTTTTGGATCGAACTCCAATTAAATAGTTAAACTGAATAAGTACTTTAATAATTTTAAGGCAATCTAGCTAGAGTCTTGGGGGCTCCAGCATCCCTTCTTCCGGCCGTTGACTCTATTTCTAAGTAGTGGTGATTTTGACCGTGACATCCCTTTTTAATTTTGGTGTATATTAGTGTATTTATAGTATTTTAAATTAGTTTAGTTAGTTTAAGATATATGTTTTAATGTAAGAAGTCGTGATTAAAACTTTTATTTATTTGAATTTTGTTTTTTAAATAAATATGTTATTATTATTAATTATTTTCTATTGAATCTTTATTTTCTTAACATTTTTGAAATATTTTTTTTTCAAAATTCATTATTTGCTTTTCCAACTCAAATAAGTTAATTTTTTAATTAAAATTTAATTTATGAAATGATAAGAGCTAATAAAAAGATAAAAATTATATAATTTTTAAAAAATTAGTATTGTGACTTATAAAATATTAAAAATATCTACTCCTTTTAAATTGGATACTTTTAATTTTTTAAACTTTCAATACATCAAATGTCACACCCGACCCTAAACGATCTCAATCGACATCGGGCGTGAAATAGAAAGATCATAATCAATATTTAGGAGTCTCCAATTTATCCCAATATCATAATGTCATATTTATTTATTTCTGTTGGCCTTCCTCTCCAATATATATTCTAAAATAATTCATATTCCTACTACATTAGTCATTCGGGGACCTCAACATATATTTACCAACTCCATTATATTACACTTGAAATACCAAAGTTCTAACCAAATTCTAATAATAAGCAGCCAACTTCCAAACCTCGCCTAAACGGTCGATAACCTTCTCTATATCCTGTACTTTCTCACCTAAAAACATTAAAACATTTAAAAACGTGAGACAAAAATCTCAGTAAGAAACTATCAGCTATAAAAACCAACTTTACTTAACATAGCTACATATATACGTTTATAAAGGGATTTAAAGTTTATAATATAAATCTTATAAAATATACTCAAAACGTAAGTTCATAATATAGTCACAGTAGTAAACCAAAAACATATAAAATATATAATATTGTATCCATCCTCGAATTCCACCCGTGTAGATCATAACATCAATCATAACAATATCGAGATATCTCATTTATATCTCGTTCCTTGCCTAACAGTTAGGACTACCAGCCGTGCACTCTGGCCATACCGCCATGAGATATGGTCAATTTCTACCCCGGACAATCCTAGATGGACAAAACCATTTAATCTTTCGAAATATCACAACTCATAAAAAAAAATCATATTTGGACTTCAATCCAAAATAATAACAACACTAACCGCAACGGATTTCTCAATCCAAAAACAATTCTTAAGAAATCATCAAATTCATTTTATTCAATATATATATACATTGAAACCAAAAACATATATGTATATATGTAAATCAATCAAATGAAGCCTTAAATCAACATAATCAAGTAAAATCTGAAATTCACATAGAAGCATGATCAATAGCTTCATTTGGACCGTAATTTCACAATAAAAAGCAAAATCATGAAAAACCTCAATTTTACAAAATTCCTGCATAACCCTAAAATATCAATTTCTGCAAATTCTTTGATTATATATATATCTATATACATAAAACTCAAAATATAGTTGATAGTTACTTACCTTGGCTATTAATTGGAGCAAATACACCCGTTCAATTCTCCTCTAAATTCTGTCTAAGACATTTCCCTCCAAATACTGCCGAAACTCAAAAACTCTTTGGTTAGGACTTAGATCTATGCATAAGGATGCTATGTTTCCAATTTCGAGTGATTCGGATGGTCGAATCTCCATAAATCAAAGAAACGGTGGAGAAACGGTCGAAGAATAATTTACATAAAGATCAAATTGAGTAGTTATAGATCAAATAAAGAAATTGAATGACATTTATTTAAGTAAATCGTATTTGTTATCCATATAGTTTGATGAGAAACTTAAATTTATTTGGAGTTATTAATGGGATGTAGGATGATGGGTATAAGAATTATCTATATTGATTTTTTCTTATTGTAAAGATTTGATTATAGAGGTTTTACGAAACTTCATAGAGGAAATATGTTATCGATATAAGGTTTATATTTGATTGATGATGATGACTTGAAATTCGTATTCATTATGATTGGAGTGAAAAATTATAGATATAAGTATTATTATTATGATGAAGTAAGATTATATGTTGATGCAAATCATTGATTCAGATTATTTAAAGGTTAAGGAAAATATAATATCGTACATACTAGTGGTTCAAAAGTGATATTTTTGAAGTCTGTAGAATTTGGAGATAGGTAACATATATTGGTGTTAGCGATATTTTCGAAATATGCTAATTTCAACCTTGTCACGTGTGGTTAGGGTGCGGGCGTGCCAGAGAAATTATTTCTCAATTATTAAAGTGGGTTAAGTTTATGGATTTGCGCGCCAAAACTTGAATTCTAAATGAAACGATTGGCGAGGGACGCAAGGATTGAAAAGTCCCTCTTGGGTCTCCAGCGCCGTTATAGAAACTTTGCTAGATAAATTGTTTTATTTAAGCTAATGCGAATAAATTGAAGACGTGAAAAATAAAGAAATTGAAAGATGCGAAATTGACACAAGATTTGGTGAAAATTGATATTTTATTGATGAATAAATGTTTGAAACATGAAATTGGAAATGAATTAAATTACAATTGAGAAATCTCTATATTAAACATATAGGTAATCAATTGAATTGGAACAAACAAATCAATACAAAGAATTGAAATGCGATAAAATAAATTGAAATTCAATAACAAACTCGGAGCCACAATAGCTATCTCGGATTGAAGTTGAATTTTGGTGTAGGTGCGAGGTCCTCGGAGAGCTGCAACCGGTCGGGCCCGTACGGTATGTGCTTTGGGCAATGACTAAACGTTGGTGGGCAAATGGGGCAGATTTAAATCTTGACTTTGGGGAGCTTGGTTGGAGTGCTTAAGAATACGGAATTGGACAAGTAAATAGTGTAAATTGAACTTCGGGAGGTTAGGAACAACTTTCTATAAGGGATCGAAGGCTAAAACGGATTCTAAATGGACGGAATCTGGCTTTGAAAACAACTAGTCGAATCTGGGAAATTCTGGGTAGAATAGCTAAAAGAATTTGGGGTACAAAGATCAGCTTGTAAACGGAGTTTCTGGACACGGAATTGAGTGAATCAAAAGGCTAGATCGAAATTCAGGACGTTAGGAACAACTTTGTCGAAGGGATCGAAGGCAAAAAATAACGTTAAATGGACAGAATTGGGCTTTGAAAAAGGATGGACGAATCTGGAAAATTATTTTAGAAAGGAAATTCTAATTGAAAACTTGAGCAGAGTAACGACTTTGAAACACTAATTTGATTTGGGAAACTTGAAAAAAGGCTTTGGAAACTTGAATTGAAGCTAAAGGAAGCTAAATGAGGGATTAAAACTAAGAAAAACGAAGAACGAAAGGAAGAACTTTGAAGAACTTGAAGAACTAGAAGCTAAGAACTAAAAACTAAAAAGAGAGCATTGAGAGTAACCTTTAGAGAGGGGTTTGTATGTGTGTTGAGTGTGTCTTTTAATGAAGGGGAGGGGGTCTATTTATAGTATTTTGGAGTGGCATTTTGGTAATTATTCAGTGGAGTTTTGGTAATTATTCACCAACTAACACAACTACCTCCATGCCACATCACCCCACTACCTCAACTTCTACTAACTACCATCAACTTCCATTGACTGCTTCCAACTGTTGCCGGAAGAGGCAATACGCCCCGCGTATTGTTGGTTACGCCCTGCGTATTGGAGGTCCTGAAGCTTGTGCGTTTTGTTGATGGTATCTGCGCGTGGCGCCTCTGGTGTTACGTCTCGCGTAGGAAAGTACGCGCTGCGTAAGAGAAGGACGCCCCGCGTGTGTGTGCTCCTGAACTTGGAACGCCTTGTTGATGCGCTTTACGCGTGGCGTATAGGAAGACACGCCCCGCGTAAAGCAGTCTCTGAAGCGGAACGTCTTCGGGTGTGTGGAATACGTCCCGCATGTGAAAATACACGCCCCGCGTATTTGAGGTGAGCTTACGAATTGTTTTTCTGATTTTTATTTATTATTATTATTTCCTAGACAAAATATAAACTATATCCTAAATTTAACAACAAGCATTATATATATATATATAAAATAAATTTTCTTTATTTTGGGCCAACAATTGCACCCCTCTTTTGTGCATAAATGAAGTAGCGAAAATAAAATTTATGTACAAAAGAAGTTTTATTAAATATTTTCTCTTTTTAAGATAATAGAGAAAAGAATCCTGCATGATTTTTGGAATTTGAATTCCTTAGAACTCTCCATCTTAACCTGTCTACAACTCTTCTTCCTCTTTTATTATTCTTTTTTTTTTGTTTCTGCCATTTTCTTTCCTGAAGCTCAGCAAGCATTCAGAATCAACCTTTCAATCTTCCAAATATGGGTATGCGAACTATTTTTCTTTTCTATTTTCTTTCTTTTTCTTTTGCTTTTGTGTATGTAGAATCATATTCATTGAAAAAGCTGATAAATTGAATTGGAATTAAATATAAGAATTTTAGAGCTACCATGTGTGAATGTGATTGTATTGCTGAAATTTAGTGTCTGCCTGTCTCAGCTGCGTGTTCATATTCTGACACCATTCGCGCTGATTCTCGCTTAGGCATAACACTTGGCTTGCAGGAGGTAATTTTCGATGAACTTTGCAATTTCCTGATCATGTATTTGAAGGTAGCATCCATAGGCTTTAATTGATGGTGTTTATACTTCAATTTCAGGATAGTGTCTTTACTATTAGCCCTGTTGCTGCGAATAATTCCCCTTTACCCCCATATCCCATGAGCAGTTCTACCGAATTGGCCCTCCATAGAAAAACTTATCAATTCCCTGCAAGTAAGAAAGGACTGATATTTCCTCGCTGTTACATTGGATGGAATGACCTTGTAGATCGCCTAGAGCCGAGATATACGAGTGTTTGGAACCAAGTTGGCATTAGGGATTTTATTCGTCTGACCCGTCATGAAATTACTCCTTGTGTGAATGTACTGGAGGGGGTGCTGAATTATTGGTCGCCGGTGTGTAATTCGTTGATCCTTCCGCTGGGTCCCATGTCTATCACCTTACGTGATGTAGTGGCTTTGACGGGGTTGCCTATTATCGGAGAGGAGGTCCCGAGTTGTGTTGAGACGAATGCGTTTCCTGAAGTGAAGGCTATCTTATCCAAAGAGGCCGGGACGTACGTCCAAATGATCAGAAGGAAATTGGACAAAAGGGAATTGGATGATGAGGATCATGTGCATTTTCTGTGGATGATGCTTAGCAATTATATTTTCGAGCCGTTAGGCCTCAGACCTACTGCAGAAATTTTGATCATTGCTAAGGCTCTGGCTTCGGGCCGTCGTTTAGCTCTTGGCACCATGTTGTTGGCCTCAACATTCCACCGTCTAGCTCTTACTATTGAGGATAGACCATTCATAAAACCTAGAGGTGGTTTGTGGCTGCTGCAGCTATGGCTTTTTATTTATTTCCCTCATCTGGCCACCGCCTCGTCAATGGAGACTTCGGGACATCTTGGCGTGGACCTTTGCTACAGCTCTTCGAGTTTGGCTGTTAGTGTAGTTGTGAGATTTCTTCGTACTTTGGTGCCATCTACTCGTAACAAGCTATTTCTTTTTTGGGAAAAAGATAACTCGTGTCTACCATCTTGGGCTCTCTCTTACTTGTCCGCTGCCCCCCATGAAGGTGCTGAATGGTGGATGACGGTATGTACGACACGTCGGTTACACCATAGAGTGAACCGAACTAGAATCTCTCGCTCATCAAACCCTGGTTTGACCTTATATGCACCCTGTCTTTGGGCACGTCAGTTAGGCTTTTTCCAATCTATCCCGGGGCAACTCCCATTTCCTACCCCTTCACAGCGGTGTGGGGCTAGTGATGAAGACATAGCGGCTACGGTTCTGGATGCGGGATATGATCAGGGACCACTTCTGCTTGGATCGGATCAACCTTCGTTTGATGCTTGGTGGGAGACCGTTTTTCAGCATTGTATCCCTCCTGTTGGTAAGCTCTTTTTATTTTATATATATATATATATATTTTTTTTTTTTTTTATATATTTTTTTTATCTCTTTTTGTAGACTCAAGCGGTAGCTCAGGGAAAGACAACAATCCGAATTTCCTAGCTCCGAATGAGCTTGACGCCAACGAAAGGGGAAAGGAAAGGCAATCATGATGGATGAAGGAGAGCGGGTGGCTATTGCTGCAGGGCCTTCCACGAGACAAATGGAAGAAGAAGACGACTTCGACGAGGGCCTATACTTCGGTTTTGAGGATGAGACACTGGATCAACTGGGGGCATGTTGGAACTTGACGTCTTCGCTCGGCACTTTGTCTCTTGACGAGGACTCGACTGAGGTGGCTATGACTCCATTGCAACTTCCGGCATGAACCCATCTTCCTTCCGCGTCTTCTCTGAACAGACTGGTCCTTGCGCCATTGTCTCAGGTTTGTATGATCTTGCTAATCTGTTATTTATGAGCCATGCTTGAGATGAATTGTTTAGATTGATTGATTTAATTGCTGAAAATATGACAGGAATCAGCCCTTGCGTGTCCTTTGTTGGTCCCTGTCGGACTTAAAGCTGATAATCCTTTTGCCGGCTTGGATTTTTCATTTTTGAAAGGACCGTCTACTGTTGCAGCTGATTCATCCTTGCCTAGTGATGACTCGTTGAGTGATGCTCGTGCCAATCTTAGCAAGCTCGTTGCTTCTCCTCTTGATTCCTGGACTCCCACCCGTATTGCAAGGGCAATGACTGATTTTGATCTAATGATGGGTGCGTGTGCTCATCCTTTCAAGACTGAGCCGTTGAAATCCGCCAAGAACCATGTGTTGTTTTGCTATCAGTCCTATGTTACTGAGAAAAACGTGGCAGCGGGTCTTGCAGCTCGGGTTAGATCAAACATGGCGGAGCTCGAGTCCTATAGCAAGAAATTTAATGCTTTGGTTGACGCTGAAGAAGCGGATAGGCAACGGTTAGCCAAAATCGCAGCTGTAGAGGAGCGTCTTTTGATGTTGGAGAAGGAGGTGGCTGAAGCTCGAGCGTCTAAAGCGGAAATGGTTAGAGCCAGTTCCGGGTTTAGAGCTTGTTTCCCGCGGATGGAGGAAGAGCTGGCCCGTGAGAAAGATCGATTGGCCAATCATTATGATGAGATGCTGGCATGGCACCGACAGAGCGAGCAACACAAAGAGGCTGCCTCCAAACTTTGTGAATCTTGGGCAAAATACCCAAAGCCTAATTTTTGTTTGTTTCCGTGAGGTATGTTCACGGGTTGCCCGTACTTTCATCTTTGTTTTGAGTTTGTACGCTCATTCTTTCATTTATTTATTTGTGTAGCACAAATGGACATTGTTTTGTGAGTTGATTGCCGTTTGAGCAATTGCTAAGTCATCTATTTTTGGCCATGGCACACTTATTCTTTTATTGATGAACATTTATAGCACTTGCAAAGACACTATATAAATGCCCAGCAAAATTGTAAATGCCCAGAAAAAGATGTATACGCCCTGCGTATGCCTGGTTACGCCCCGCGTATTTGTGCTCCTGATCCTGAAGCGCTTTCTCGATGATGAATACGCGTGGCGTCTTTGATTTTACGCCCCGCGTATTCTCGCTCCTGGAGTACATCTTCTATGCACGTCTAGTACACGTCCTGCGTCTTTGGGGCACGCCCCGCGTATGAGAACGCACGCCCTATGTATTCGTGCTCCTGGAGCTGTCTTTTACACACGTCTGTTTTACGCCCCGCGTATACGCCCTACGTATTTGAGCTTCTGATCTTGGAGCATCTAAAGAAGAAATTTACGCGTGGCGTCTTTGGCATTACGCCGCGCGTAAATGAGCCTCTGGGGTGTGACTTTCGTGCGTGCCTGAGTCACGCCCTGCGTGAAATAAAGACGCCCCGCGTATTTGGCTTTTTGAGCTGTCCTTCGGGATGTGCTTCCTCTACGCCTTGTTGGCTGACTACTTCGCACGTTACACATCACGTGTTATGCGTGACGCTCCCATCGGTTCCTGTGTTAATTACGTCCCACATACTTTGGAAATATTTCTTCAAGTATTTGCCGTTAATGTATCTCTTGTGTGGTTCTCCGCCCAGGCTCTTCAACCAATACGCATTCCCAGGAAGCACCTTGTTGATTTGAAATGGTCCTTCTCAGTTGGGTGACCACTTCCCAAGCTTACGATCCTTCGTCCCGATTGGTAGAATTAGCTTCCACACTAGCTTGCCTTCTCTGAAGCTTTTCTTTTTTACTTTCTTGTTGTACACGTCTTCCACTTTCTTCTTTTGGATCATCATGCAATCGAGCGCTTTCTGCCTTTCGTAGTCCAGATCTTCTAGCTCCATGGTCATGGCTTATACATAATTGTCCGGCTCCAAGTCATTCTGACACATTACTCGTAATGAAGGCACAATGACTTCCAATGGTATTACTACATCATGACCAAACGTTAGGAAAAATGGACTCACTCCGGTCGCTCGTGTCTTAGATGTTCACATAGCCCAGAGCGTTTCTGAGAGAACTTTATGCCACTCCCTAGGATTGTCTTCTAGCATCTTCTCTAAGATTTGGATCAGGATCTTGTTGGACGCCTCAGCTTGACCATTCGCTTGTGCATAAAATGGGGTGGAATGAATCAACTTAATCATGTACTCTTCTACGAACTCGTTCATATCTTCGCCTGTGAACATGGTTCCTTGATCCGTGGTGATGGATTCTGGGATTCCGAATCTATGAATCAAGTTCTCTTTGATGAATCGGATCACTTGTGTTTGGCCGACTTGTTTCATTGGTGCTGCTTCCACCCATTTGGAAAAGTAATATGTGGCAACTATGATGAAACAATGACCTTTTGATGAAGCTGGGAATATTTTCCCTATTAGATCAATAGCCCACCCTCTAAAAGGCCACGGCTTCACCACCGAGTGTAATTCTTCTGAAGGGACTCGTTGGATTTGGCCATACAGTTGACACTTCTTGCAACCCTTCGCATATGTGATGCAATCGCGTAGGATCGTTGGCCAGAAGTATCCATGGCGATTGATAAGCCACCGCATTCTCCTTCCGGATTGGTGAGCTCCGCATATGCCTTCATGGACTTGCTTCATGACTTCCATTGCTTTTGGGAAGCCGAGACATTTGAGTAGCATTCCATCGTAGCTCTTACGGTACAAATCACCTGCCATCAACATGTAATTTCGAGATTGAATGCTCAATGAATATTTTACTTTTTTGGAAGGATCATTGAGGTAATCGATGAACGGTTTCCTCCAATCTTGAGCTAAGTTAATATCGATGTCGAATGATTCAAACTGGACGCCTCTATCCGCTACGGAAGGATGGCCCTGTCTTCTGATGATAACAACTTTGTATGCTGTTTCTTTGGAGATCTTCATTCCAGAAGCGATTTGGGCTAACTCATCAGCTTCCCAGTTGTCATTTCTTGGGATATGCTCCAAACTGAACTCATCAAACATTTCCAAAAGTTGAATTGCAAACGCGAAATAAGGTAGCAAAGATAAACTTGAGCATTTATATTCTCCTGTTAGGTGCCGGATAACCAATTGTGAATCACCGAAAATCTTGACCTCTTTCGCTCCTAGGTCTATCAAGATTTCTAAGTCGATGATTAGAGCTTCATATTCAGCCTGGTTGTTCGTACATTTAAAATCCAAGTTTACCGCTAATATTGTCTTAGTCCCGGATGGGGCTGTGATGATCACTCCTGCCCCGTTGGAACTGTCTGTGCTTGAGCCATCGAACTTCAACTGCCACGGTTCTTTGTGCGTCAGATAAATTGGCAGTTCTGCTTCTTCGGGATATTAAAAGTTGGTTGGGTGGTCGGCCACAAAATCTGCAATTGCTTTCCCTTTTATCGAGGATTGCGGGAGATACACTAACGTGAACTCGGCCAGTGCTAGTGACCATTTTCCTATTCTTCCTGAGAGGATAGGCTGGTTGAGCATGTATTTGATCAAGTCGGTGCTAGCAATCACATAAACTCTCGCTTTGAGCAAGTAATGCCTCAACTTTGTGCAAGCGAAGTAGAGGGCTAAACACGTCTTCTTAACTGGGCTGTACCTCGTTTCTGCTGATAGCAATGTTCGACTTAGATAGTAGATGGCTTGTTCATGACGGTTTGCATTGTCTTGGGCAAGCAAGCATCCAATTGACTCGTCGGTTGCTGATATATAGAGCTTGAGTGGAGTACCCTCCTTTGGTGGCATCAACACAGGTGGGTTGCTCAAGTAAGTTTTGATCTCTTCGAATGCTGCTTGATGCTTGTCGTCCCACTTGAAGCTTTCTTCATCTTTGAGTCTTAACAGATCTGAGAAGGCTCTGGATTTTTCGGCCAAGTTTGATATGAATCGTCTCAAGTAGTTTACTTGGCCCAAGAACCGCTGCAACTCCTTCTTGTTCTTCGGAGGTTGTGCTTCTTTGATTGCTTTTGCCTTATTGTCGTCAATCTCGATTCCTCTTTGGTGGACTAAGAATCCGAGAAAGTTCCCTGCTTTGACCCCGAAGGCGCACTTCAGAGGGTTGAGCTTTAGGTTGTACTTACGCATCCGCTCGAAGCTCTTCCTCAAATGGCCGACATGTTCCATTTCTCGCTTGGACTTGATAACGATGTCGTCCACGTATACCTCTATAGAGGTGCCGAGTAAATCGTGAAAGATGGCATTCATTGCTCTTTGGTATGTGGCGCCGGCATTCTTTAAACCGAACGGCATGACAACCCATTCGAATGTGCCGATTGACCCTGGGCATCGAAATGCCGTTTTTGCAATGTCTTCTTCGGCAATGGGGATTTGGTTATATCTCGCATAGCAATCACACAGAGATATTAATTCATTTTTAGACACAGCATCTACTAACATGTCGGCTATGGGCATCACATAGATGTCTTTTGGCGTGGCTAAATTTAGATCGCGGAAATCTACGCATACGCGTAGCTTACCGTTCTTTTTCACTACAGGCACGACGTTAGATAGCCATACAGCGTACTTTGCTGGTCTGATGAACTTAGCTTTGAAAAGCTTTTCTATCTCTTCCTTCACCTTGCTTTCAACCTCTTTGCTCATTCTCCTTGTTGGTTGCTTGAATGGTTTGAACTCCGGTTTGATTGGCAATCTATGTTCCACTATGTCCTTGCTCAACCCGGGCATTTCATCATAATTCCAAGCGAAACAGTCTTTGAACTCCTGAAGCAAAGTGATAATAGCTTCTTTCAACGTCGGGCGTAGTAAGCTACTGACGAATGTAACCCGAGGTTCCTCTTCTGTCCCTAGGTTTACTTCGTCTAGAGGGTCGACCGCCATGGAACCTTCATCTTCTAACTTCCGGTTTGCCCTTTTCAGATCTTGTAATTGGATTTCTTCTCTTTGAGGATCTAGTTCTGTTATTCCTTTGGGTGTTTCGATTTCTGAGACCCTCATGTCGTTTTCTTGATACAGTTTCTCCACCAGTTGTTGCGCATTCAGTTTTGATATAGCGGTTGAAGCTACCGCTTCTTTTCTCGATGTTGTGCTAGTCATGGAATTTCTTCTATTATTGGTTCGTCACGGAATGGCCTTTGATGGGGCATGATTGCCGTTGGCCTTAGGATATTCTTGATCTCTTTGCCGCATGATTGCTCTTTGTGATTGGACCCAACTCGGATTGGGCCAACAGATTCCTCGTAGAGTCTGGCTTCGACCACATTGGAGTAAGCTTCGAATGGCTTCTCGTTTGCCCGAACAACTTCCACCTCGTCTCCTTTCCAAAATAGAAGGAATTGGTGTAATGACGAGGGGATGCATGATTTGGAATGAATCCAATCTCTCCCTAACAGTGCCTGATAACTCGCGGTTGAATTTACCACGAAGAAAGCGGCCATGGTGGTGTGAGAGCCAATGGTGAGTTCCAATGGTAGGACGCCATATGTCTTTGCAATTTCTCCCGTGAAGGCTGAAACTGACACCTCTGATGAGATTATATCTTCCTCTGATTTCCCTAAGGCTAGGACCATCTTCATAGGCATGATGTTAACGGCTGATCCATTGTCGATGAGCACTCTGGAGATTGGTTTGCCATCTACATGAGCCTTGACGTATAGAGGTTTGATATGGCGAGTCATCCTTGGAGTGGGCTTGTCAAAGTAAACCCTCTTCATGCCCTCTTCACCCGGTGTCTTCGGGACTGTGTCTTCTTGCTCCTTGTGCTTGGATTTGGGGCATTCCTTCTTGGTGTCTTCGCTTCTAAAATCCGAAGGTAAGATTAAAGAGGTAGCTGCACAATCTACCCGTATGATGAAATCTCCAACCCGGATTTGGAGGTTCTTCTCTTGGTTTTTTCCTCCTCTTTCCGCATCGTTGGAGTTGACGCTGGATGACTCCTTTTGACTATTTCTCTTTTCTGTCTCTCTTTTCCTTAATCTTCTCTTTGCATTCCTGGAGAGAGGCCTTGGGAATTTCTTGTGGCTATTCAATTGCCATTGACTGAGGGGTGACGTGCTCGAGGGTGTCACGAAACATGGCCGTTGTTGTTGTACATCTCTTATCTTTGTATTCTGTGATTGCCTTGAGCTTTCCTCCAACTTTGGTGGCGTCACTTTTGGTACCCATATCTATCGGGTTCTCACGTCACCCTGTTGCTTTCCTTTGCCCCCCCCCACACTAGTGAAGTGGCATTGATCATATTGGCTACTGGGAATGGGTCCTCGTCGATCAGCATGCTTTCCTTCTTTTCCGGGAATTGGAGTATCCCACGGTTAATCCTATCCTGCACGGCATTTCTAAAACCAAAACATGCTTGAGTGTTGTGGCTCCAGTTGTCATGATACTTACAGTAGTTTCGTCCGTGTATTTCTTCTTTGGATGGGATCACATGTCTAGGAGGCAATGTGATGAACTGCTCCTTTAGCAGGTAGTCGAAGATCTCTTCCGTCTTCGAGACGTCAAACGTATATTGAGTGGTTAGGATCCTTTTAACTACCTCGGGTGCTTTGGGATTCTTTACCAACACGGGACATGTTTGAGATCCGGTGTTCGTTAAGTCGGCAATGGCTACCTCATGCGTTTGTACATCCCCTTGGTAGCTTCCTACAGAGTTCTTCTTGCGTCGATGATCTTCCCTCATCAACTCCTCGTACTCTGAAACCTTGGCCACCAACTCGTAGTAGTCGCGGAAATCTATCCCCTGAAATTTCTTCCGATTTTCGAATTCCAACCCACGTTGGGCAATCTTCACGAACTCGACCTCGGGGATGTTGATTCGACACCGATGTCGCATCTTTTTGAATCGGTTGATAAAACTTTCAACCGGTTCTCCATATCGTTGCGTCATTCGGGACAGCTCCGCAACATAGATCTCGGGCTCCGTTCGATAGAACTGGTTGTGGAACAGCCTTTCCATTTGTTCCCATCCATGAATGGATCCGGATGGTAAGGTGGTGTACCAAGAGAAAGCTGGTCCTGTTAGTGAACCTGGGAATAGCCGCAAGCGTAACATGTCGAAGTTTGTGTCCATGCTCAAACCGCTGCACTGAAAGGTGAAGCGTGCCACGTGCTCCATAGTGGATTGCCCTTCTTCTCCTAAAAATAAAGCAAAATCGGGTACTCTAAAATTGTGGGGTAAAGGGTATAGCTGATCATAGTGCCGTGGATATGGTTTCTGGAACTCGGGTCGGTATACTTCCCTCACGGATGGCCTATAGATCTCTTGGACGATATTTCTTATGCGTTGGGCCTCTCCCAAGTTGTTGGTGGGCTCCATGCGTGTATGCGTCATCCGTTGTGGGTGAAAATTGGCTTGTCTCACATTGCCCCCCATATTACGAGCATAGCTTTCCTCGTAATGTTCGGCATGGTTACTAGGTCCTGTATGAGATCTAAACTGTTGTTGAGGTGGCGGGATTTGAATAGGTTCTGGGCTGATCCTGTCACCGCGCTCATTGAACCTGAGATTCTCTTCTCGGGCTGGTGGCGGGGTATACCTTTCCCCAGCTCCTGATGTCGGTGCTTTCTTCCCACCGTCTCCCGGTCCTTGAGATGTCGACCTTTGTGTGAACAGCTCGGCACACTTTTCCGGGATTTTGCTGATCTCTCTGGTTAAATCAACGATCCTTTCCTCGAGAGCCGATCCCTTGTTGGAATTGTTCACCGCCTCGTTGTTGGCTTGCATTGCCTTGCACACATCCTCATAACTTTCTCTCATGGATTGCGAAAATCCATATAGAAATTGGTCGATCTGCTTCTCTAGTTTTGCTAAAAATGGTGCCATGTCGAATATGGGTGGGCCTTGTTGGTTTGCACCTCCGCTATTGTTCATGGTCTCAGCCGCACAACCTTCAGGCATGCCGGGTTCGTTGCTCTGATCCCGGTTCTGATTTTGACTTTCCTCGGAGTCCGATGGGATGGGATCTTTCCCCGTGTTCTTCCTAGGAGGCATTCTTCGTGAGTACTTATGGGTGAAAATTATGAAATTATGTTAGTAATCTAGTGCTGAAAAAAGAAAGAACAAGGAAATAAATAAATGCTTATTAACGGAACAAAAGCAAGGCATGAAAAACAAGTGGGTTAAAAAATGAGCGTGAAGAATATATACGTGGTATGAAAAAACAAGTCTTACAAATTTTTGGCTAAGCCAAAACAAAAAATAAAATGTCCCACTGGACGTGCCAAAAATTGTTAGCGATATTTTCGAAATATGCTAATTTCAACCTTGTCACGTGTGGTTAGGGTGCGGGCGTGCCAGAGAAATTATTTCTCAATTATTAAAGTGGGTTAAGTTTATGGATTTGCGCGCCAAAACTTGAATTCTAAACGAAACGTTTGGCGAGGGACGCAAGGATTGAAAAGTCCCTCTTGGGTCTCCAGCGCCGTTATAGAAACTTTGCTAGATAAATTGTTTTATTTAAGCTAATGCGAATAAATTGAAGACGTGAAAAATAAAGAAATTGAAAGATGCGAAATTGACACAAGATTTGGTGAAAATTGGTATTTTATTGATGAATAAATGTTTGAAACATGAAATTGGAAATGAATTAAATTACAATTGAGAAATCTCTATATTAAACATATAGGTAATCAATTGAATTGGAACAAACAAATCAATACAAAGAATTGAAATGCGATAAAATAAATTGAAATTCAACAACAAACTCGGAGCCACAATAGCTATCTCGGATTGAAGTTGAATTTTGGTGTAGGTGCGAGGTCCTCGGAGAGCTGCAACCGGTCGGGCCCGTACGGTATGTGCTTTGGGCAATGACTAAACGTTGGTGGGCAAATGGGGCAGATTTAAACCTTGACTTTGGGGAGCTTGGTTGGAGTGCTTAAGAACACGGAATTGGACAAGTAAATAGTGTAAATTGAACTTCGGGAGGTTAGGAACAACTTTCTATAAGGGATCGAAGGCTAAAACGGATTCTAAATGGACGGAATCTGGCTTTGAAAACAACTAGTCGAATCTGGAAAATTCTGGGCAGAATAGCTAAAAGAATTTGGGGTAAAAAGATCAGCTTGTAAACGGAGTTTCTGGACACGGAATTGAGTGAATCAAAAGGCTAGATCGAAATTCAGGACGTTAGGAACAACTTTGTCGAAGGGGTCGAAGGCAAAAAATAACGTTAAATGGACAGAATTGGGCTTTGAAAAAGGATGGACGAATCTAGAAAATTATTTTAGAAAGGAAATTCTAATTGAAAACTTGAGCAGAGTAACGACTTTGAAACACTAATTTGATTTGGGAAACTTGAAAAAAGGCTTTGGAAACTTGAATTGAAGCTAAAAGAAGCTAAATGAGGGATTAAAACTAAGAAAAACGAAGAACGAAAGGAAGAACTTTGAAGAACTTGAAGAACTAGAAGCTAAGAACTAAAAACTAAAAAGAGAGCATTGAGAGTAACCTTTAGAGAGGGGTTTGTATGTGTGTTGAGTGTGTCTTTTAATGAAGGGGAGGGGTCTATTTATAGTATTTTGGAGTGACATTTTCGTAATTATTCAGTTGCGTTTTGGTAATTATTCACCAACTAACACAACTACCTCCATGCCACATCACCCCACTACCTCAACTTCTACTAACTACCATCAACTTCCATTGACTGCTTCCAACTGTTGCCGGAAGAGGCAATACGCCCCGCGTATTGTTGGTTACGCCCTGCGTATTGGAGGTCCTGAAGCTTGTGCGTTTTGTTGATGGTATCTGCGCGTGGCGCCTCTGGTGTTACGTCCCGCGTAGGAAAGTACGCGCTGCGTAAGAGAAGGACGCCCCGCGTGTTTCTGCTCCTGAACTTGGAACGCCTTGTTGATGCGTTTTACGCGTGACGTATAGGAAGACACGCCCCGCGTAAAGCAGTCTCTGAAGCGGAACGTCTTCGGGTGTGTGGAATACGCCCCGCGTGTAAAAATACACACCCTGCGTATTTGAGGTGAGCTTACGAATTGTTTTTCTGATTTTTATTTATTATTATTATTTCCTAGACAAAATATAAACTATATCCTAAATTTAACAACAAGCATTATATATATATATATATATATATATATATATATATATATATATATAATAAATTTTCTTTATTTTGGGCCAACAATTGGATATATATGTAATTGATGGAATCAATTGTAATTTAAATTTATTAAAGTGAGATTTGGTGTATGTTAGGAAAATACGAATATAAAGTGTATCATATCATATAAAATTGAATATATGATATTTGAAGTTTTATTGTGGATTTATTGGTGATGGAATTGACTAGGTTGAAGTTTAAAGTTATAAGGATGTCGATATGGATATATGATGAAGTTAATGGAAGGAAACATTAGAATTTGTGGTCTTATGATGATTATGATGAATCTTGATAATTTGAAATAATTTTGTGATCTTGGAGATTATTTAAGGAAGAAAATTTAGATTAGAGAATGTGAATTTCGAGGACGAAATTTCTTAAGGTGGGGAGAATTGTCACGTCCGTGTCTAAATTTCTAGAATTTATACCTTAATAGTAATATATATTATAATTATTGGGTGTGTGAAGTCAATTTGGTACTATATGAAAAGTTTGGAGTTAATTTGATGAGTTTATGTGTAAATTAAAAGTTAGGATAATTTTTAAAAGATTATAGAAAGATGGAGGATCAAATGTGATATTTGTCTATAATCCTCGAAACTTCAATCTCTTCTCCAAACCATAAAACCGTATACCCAAGGAAGATAGAATACCTAAATTATGATAATCAATGTTTTTTTTTTCTGTCTTCTCCAAACTCCAAATAATATCTTTATACCCATAAAAGTCAATAAATCTATAATATCATTCTATTTTCTTATTTGACCTATAAACACTCATTTTGATCCTCATTATATAAACTTACACTATAATCCTCCAACTTTCAACTAAAATAACTTGACTATGATAAAAGTACTATATAAATTTAAATGTCAATATATGTATCCTCAACTGTGCTTAAGATCAAAGAATTTTATCCTCAATATTCATATCCTAATTATTTCCTCAAACAATATTTATTTTCATATTAGTCATCAAATCATGAACTCTAATATCTTCTCCCACTTTACTTCTCATTGATCACTTCAGTATCTCTCTAAACATCATTTATATAACTCTCAACAATTCTAAACCTCAATCCGATAAAGTTCAACAATAGATCTACAATTTGAATTCGGATATCATTTAGTCCAATTAAGATTTCATAACTTATCAAACTCCTATGATAATCTCCAATTAATCAACCTCCAAAACAATTAATTGACATCTCCACATTTTCGCTTTCTTAATCACATATATATTATCTTCAAAACTCATCATATCATTTCAAAGTCTCCTCACATCTGAGATACGTATAGTTTATAAACCAGTAGCAGTGTCTCTCAAATAAGGAGAAAAATCAAAACAGAAACCAAATTCTGGTTTAGAGCTAAAATGACTAACATTTATCGTTTACAGCTTAACTTTTTCATACAGAGTCCGATTAAGGCGATTCAAAAACCTCTGGAAACGTAAGACAAAAATAAATAACTTTCATTTAGCACTCTATGACAAATTCGGCCTCTATCTGATAAAAAAATACATCATAAGATTCAAACACGAATCTGATTCTCTCGCAGCACCTATATAGACAATTCTCTATATCTCTAGCTCAAAGTTATGACTTACTCATAACCCATATCATCAAATATCAAATAATTTGCTAATTTTCATACACCCAATATGTTACTAACCATCAAATCTCATTTCTACCCCTCATTAGGTAGTTACTCAATCCTCGAAAAATTCCAAATTATTTCTTAGCTTTCACCAAATATCCATATTCCTCAATTACTATCGATTATTTCTTCGCTATCACCAAATCTTCATATTCCTCAATTACTATTGATTATTTCTTAGGTATTACCAAATATCGATATTCCTCAATTACTATCAACCTTAGGTCCGAATAATTTAACCTAGAGCTCTGATACCAAACTGTCACACCCGACCCTAAACGACCTCAATCGACATCGGGCGTGAAATAGAAAGATCATAACCAATACTTAGGAGTCTCCAATTTATCCCACTAGCATAATGTCATATTTATTTATTTCTGTTGGCCTTCCTCTCCAATATATATTCTAAAATAATTCATATTCCTACTACATTAGTCATTCGGGGACCTCAACATATATTTACCAACTCCATTATATTACACTTGAAATACCAAGGTTCTAACCAAATTCTAATAATAAGCAGCCAACTTCCAAACCTCGCCTAAACGGTCGATAATCTTCTCTATATCATGTACTTTCTCACCTAAAATTTTAGGATGGTTGAAAAAAAACGTGTTCAACACTAATGAACTGTTAAAATTTCTCTCTAACTTCATAAATTTAATTTTGGCACTTGATCGACTTCTCCAGATGTAGATTCCTGACTTTATTACTAACTCATATATATGTATGTAGAAGTGGAACAATTGACAATATTGTATAAATAATATAGGGATAAGGTGCAAAAAAAAAAAAAAAAAAAATACATCTTATGTTTACAACCATTAGCAATTTTATCTCTAAATAGTGCAATTTTACTCATAATGTCGCTAGTGAAGAGCTATTTTACCCCTAACGTTTAAAAGTTTGATAAATTTGAGAAATAATTTATTAAACTGTCTTTTTATTCATTAATCATGTCATTTACATTTCATATTTACGTCATTTTATTACCAATTCGTAACAGATCACAAACATATGATTAGACATTATTATTATAAAACTGTATTTTGTACGAGTTAGACACAAAAAAATTCAAATATTTTACTGGATTTAAAAATATTAATCTTTAATTCTATTATTAAATCACAGAAAAATATAAAATTATAAAACTGTATTTTGTACGAGTTAGACACAAAAAAATTCAAATATTTTACCGGATTTAAAAATATTAATCTTTAATTCTATTATTAAATCACAAAAAAATATAAAATATTTTTTTAAAATTAACTGATATGCAATTAGTGTAGAATAATGGACAAAATATCTATATTTTATAATGATATCTGAAATTGATTAAACTTATCAATATTAAAAGTAAAATTGCATCAGTTTAAATGTTAACGAGCTCGACTCAAAAGAATTGATGAAGAAATCTTATATCAGTTTTGATGACATTGACTTATATGATAATCTTTTTGATATTCGTAAAAATGGTTGTTTTGGAGGACGCATATGTAGAAAGTTTACAGCTTTTCTCTGTAATAACATTAGATAAAAGACTAGTTGTAATGGCCGAACACGTATAGAATAGAATGAAATAAATAACGGTTTTGATATATGCAGCCCTTAGGGCTGCATATAAGCATTAAATACAAACAGAATATTCTTTTGTATTTTCAAGATGTTTATTTATTATGCATTGAACTTTTAAATACACCAAAATTCATTTAATGCAATCATAAATTCTTTTATATTTTTTATATTTGCATTAATTTTTTATTTTTTAAAAAGATGTCTGCATTTATTATTTCAACAGGTTATTTGTAACTGTGTTATTTCGACAGGTTATTTGTAATTTCGACAGGTTATTTGTAATAGTAACAGAATAAAAGTTACAAATAACCTGTCGAAATAACACAGTTACAAATAACCTGTCAAAATGATAATGTTTGTATCTGCATACAGTTAATTGTATTTTGACGGGTTATATACAGTTTTTTTTTTTTGTGTAACTTTTATCTGTCAGACTTAAACATTATCATTTCGACAGATTATTTGTAACTGTGTTATTTCGACAGGTTATTTATAACTTTTATTCTGTTAATAACACAGTTACAAATAACCCGTTGAAATAATAAATGTAGACATCTTTTTAAAAAATAAAAAATTAATACAAATATAGAAAATATAAAAGAATTTATGATTGCATTAAATGAATTTTGATGTATTTAAAAGTTCAATGTATAATAAATAAACATCTTAAAAATACAAAAGAATATTCTATTTGTATTTAATGCTTATATGCAGCCGTAAAGGCTGCATATATCAAAACCGAATAAATAATAATAATACCAATGTTGAGATGTGTAGCCGTAAAAATGTGATAAGGAAATAATGTAACATGTGGGTTAGATGCTAAATAAATGTTATGATATTCATCTTCCACTAACTCACTTACACATCATTGTTTTTCTACATCTAGTGCACTGCACGAAACTTCACCGCTCTATTTTTCTTTGACTTTAAAAACTCTATTTCATGCAACATATACTAAAACGTTTTCCTTTTTTTAGTAAACAGGTCAAGCTCCAGATCTTATTAATTTGTTTGGGAAGTAAAAAAATAAATTAATTAATCAATTGCACATGTCAACTTAATAGTAAAGTTAGAGGTTTCATCTCCTTTTAACGTCTTAGCCAATGATTGTCATTTTTCTTTGAATGAGTTTTCTAATTGCTCTATTCGTTTTGTCTGTCGTTCTGTAAACTCTGTTGCTCAAGGGCGTCTCCAGCATTTTAGAGACCCTAGGCAAAATATATATATATATATATATATATGTACATAGTGTTATCATTTATCAAATAAAAAAAATCAAAACTAACATTACATAATTTTAGTGGCTTAAAACACTATTTACCCCCGACATATGTACATAGTGTTATCATTTATCAAATAAATTTTTCAACGTTGAAATTCTCACCAAGCTAAAATCTGAAAATTAAAATTCTATCTATTTGGAATTTAGTTAGCTGT
This sequence comes from Euphorbia lathyris, assembly GCF_963576675.1. Taxonomy (NCBI): domain Eukaryota; kingdom Viridiplantae; phylum Streptophyta; class Magnoliopsida; order Malpighiales; family Euphorbiaceae; genus Euphorbia; species Euphorbia lathyris. Next base: position 28,566,208 of record NC_088910.1, on the reverse strand, counting down.
TAATTACTTGCAAGTAATAATAATATAATAATAATGGCAAGTTTAAAAATATAAAATAATAAATCATAAAAAATAATAATAATGATAATGACATGAATTTATGTGGAGTGAAAAGAGAAGAAGAAAACTAGTACAAAGACTCCCATTGGCGTTTGTAATTCATAAAGGCAACAATATCAATTTTTAAACGGGGTTTTCAAATACCGAGCTCAACCCATATAAGCTCACAAATAATACATATATTATTTTTTAAGAATAAAAAATGGTTTGCGGTTGTCCATAACTTTTTGTGGTGATCCATAAATATTCAGGTCTTCTTATAAATTGTTATCCTACTAAATTATAATTTTCATTTTGATTTTGTAAACATACCCACCATAAAAAATTTGATCGATACAGTTTGTTATGTAATTAACTCAATAGTATGAATAAATTAGTAAAAATTAATTATGTCCTAAAATATATTGTAACAAATAAATTAATATATATTAGTCATTTTAGATTGAATATATATTACTAATATTTTGATTTAAGGAAAAAATTAAGAATATAAAAAAAAATTATTGTAAAAAAAATTATTAAAATTATAATAATAAGAATAAGGTTTAAGAAAAAAATTAAGATCATAAAAAAATAATAATTGTAAGAATTTTATTTATTAAAACAATATAATAATAAACAAAACATACAGATGTCCTACTAAATATAATAAAAAATGGTTTGCGGTTGTCCATAACTTTTTGTGGTGATCCATAAATATTCAGGTCTTCTTATAAATTGTTGTCCTACTAAATTATAATTTTCATTTTGATTTTGTAAACATACCCACCATAAAAAATTTGATCGATACAGTTTGTTATGTAATTAACTCAATAGTATGAATAAATTAGTAAAAATTAATTATGTCCTAAAATATATTGTAACAAATAAATTAATATATATTAGTCATTTTAGATTGAATATATATTACTAATATTTTGATTTAAGGAAAAAATTAAGAATATAAAAAAAAATTATTGTAAAAAAAATTATTAAAATTATAATAATAAGAATAAGGTTTAAGAAAAAAATTAAGATCATAAAAAAATAATAATTGTAAGAATTTTATTTATTAAAACAATATAATAATAAACAAAACATACAGATGGAGGGAATCGAACTCTCACTCCTTTACAAGCCCCCATTATGTCCTAACCATCCCGCCTAAGACTAGATTTTGTAAGAAATCCAAATCTATATAGATTTTAACTATACGAATTTAATATCAAATTTCAAAAAAGTTCCGATCGGAGCCCCCCGTAAGTCGGAGGCCCTAGGCGGCCGCCTATTTCGACTGCCCCTAGAGCCGGCCTTGCTGTTGCTCATTTGTTAGCTAGAAGTAGTATCTTACCTTTACATCGGGGTGAGTGGTTTTCTGTACCCCTTGATTTTATTTGTAATATGCTTCTTCTTGATTCTTAATATATGCTTATTTGGTTGTCAAAAAAAAAGTTAGAGCATCTCTAAAAGACTTTTAGTGTTCGTTTGTTTCATTATTCGAAAGTATTTTTTTTGCCTTTTAATACTAAACAAGAGATGTAAAGTGTTTTTTACAATTCTGAAATATATACTTTTGCTGAAAAAACAACTAAGGACCTATTTGTTTCACCTGCTCCAGTTTACTGTTTGTTGCTACTGTTAGCTGTTACTGATAGATAATATATATTAGTTGATTTTTCTGTAAAAAGTAACTGTTTCGAAATTTTACCAAACAATATTTTTATCTCATGTTTAGACTTAAAAGGTAAAAGGCATTTCTAAACATTGAAAACAAACGAATACTAATATCTACCATCTGCCTATCGTCAATAGCAAATAACAAACAAGAGCATCTGAAACAAACAGACTTAGAAATAATATAAATAATTGACTCTTAGTGATTTAAGAGTGATTAATACATATCATCTCCAATAATACTCTGTTAGACAAACGATTACGTCTGTCTTAAAAATGTTGAATGTGATTAACCAAAAAACAAAACGAACACAGAAAATAATATGAACAATAAAGTTAGAAATTAAAAGGAAAGAGTTAGACAAATCTGAGGCCTGTATTAGCAGTTTCCTTAAGACATATGTCGTCGCTATTGACGATCGTCTTCTAGGATACAACAGATTACGCAAGCGAACTCAAACCGTGTGTAGTCTAGTTATCACGGGAGTAGGAAAACAAGACATTATGAACAGACTGATAGTCGGAAAAAATTTAGAGAATATTTTTCTAACCGTTTGTGAATTTGACAATCTATTCTATATAAATACAACTTGGAAGGATATGTCTTTTCACGAACGAACACGACTGTACATGGAAAGACATGACTGTTCACGTACGAATACGACTGTACACAACGGACACGACTGTTCATGAAATGAGGTATTTGTTGGTATATAAATTAATATATAATTTTATTCAAAATTTTCCAACATACTATTCATATTCACTGCTTATTTATTATTTTATCATTAAAATTATTAATTATTGTTATCTATACTATATATAATTACGGAAGCAGAGAGAAATGAGAAGAAGTGTTTTAGAGGTCTTTTTGATGAGTTGTCAACGTAGTAAAAAATCAGATTAAAAATATTTAATTAATTAAAAATAAGTATTTAATTAATTAAAAATAACAAATTTATATTTATAATATATTAAATAATTACTAGCCTATTAATTAAAATAATAAAAGAAAGCAAGAGTTACGGGAAGATGAAAAAACACAAAGCAAAGGAAATCCAAAAGTCACAAATAAACTTCTATATAAAGCATGATAGATAGTATTCCACCATTATATTCATTGGTCACGATAGATAGTATTATATTTTTGAATGTAAACATTCGATTTTTTTTTCATATGTTGTAGTTATTTTGTTCTCAATTATGTTGTTGTTTTATTTTTATTAAACAATAGTTGTTATAGTTTCATCTTTCAGATTCATTTCTGTTGTTACTCAGGTTCTATACCTCTCGCTATCTTATCCATGTTTTCTTTTTTATTTGTCTTTTTTTTTTTTCCAAACTGATAGCTTCAATTGAAGAAATCCGACAGAAATAGAAGATGTATGAACAACTGAAACTGGAAAACACAAAAGTGTCAAAAATTACAAGAAATTCTTATGTTTCTCAAGGTAATTATTCGATTTTTTCATATGTTGTAGTTATTTTTGTTCTCAATTGTGTTGTTGTTTTCTTTTTTATTAAACAATAGTTGTTATAGTTTCATTTTTCAGAGATGAAATTTCATTTCTGTCGTTACCCAGGTTCCATACCTCTCGCTACCTTATCCATGTTTTCTTTTTTATTTGTCTTTTTTTTCAAAATGACTAAAATAAAGATTTTGTAAATTTGTATTCTTTTTTAGTATATGTTGCTAGGTGTTATCGTTTCGATTACTAACTCTTAACTAAAATTTAGATTTTCGGCTTTATATGAACTCAATTTTTGGCTTTCTCAATTGTGCTGTTGTTTTATTTTTATTAAACAATTGTTGTTATAGTTTCATCTTTCAGAGATGAAATTCCATTTCTGTCGTTATCCAGATTCCATACCTCTCGCTACCTTATCCATGTTTTTATTTATTTATTTATTTTTAAAAATGACTAAAATAAAGATTTTGTATATTTGCATTCTTTTTTAGTATATGTTCCTAGGTGTTATCGTTTTGATTGTTAACTCTAACTAAAATTTAGATTTTTGACTTTTTATGAACTCAATTTTTAGTTTTAATTTAAGTTAGATTAATTTTTCTAATTCGGAACATGTTGAAATTCACTCATTTTTTTAGTTTGAGTTTAGCTAATTGATATGGGTTGTATTTTTTATTTTTATGCATTTTGGTACAAATAGATATAAAGTTTCACACGATAGTTGTTCATTAAAGTTTGAGACATATTAAATAAAATATTAAAGAGATATTGGAATATTATACTTACAATGAAGTTTATTTCAATATAAATTATGTTATATTATTATTATTATCAAGAAGTTATTTTTTCCCAATTTTCTAGATAAGGAGATTGTAAGCGTCTAATACGCTTGATAAGATGTTTGTTCTTGAAGAATGTGGATTATGTTAGATACGAATTCAAAATCAAGGTAAATAAAAATAAATTTTGATGCTCAAAATCCTAAAAATGTACATTAATAATGGATATTGAGATAATTGCTTTTGCAACATTGGCTTATATAATTTTTAACTATTATATTATGGTTCGTACAAAATTGTTAGTATTTAAAGAGTTTTTAACAGATGAAAATGAAATATGATCATAGGACAAATTATTGAAAAATATTAATTAAAAAAATATTATTATTTGAATCTCTTCAAATTCTCAAATATTGAGCATAATGATTCTAACTAATATAATTAATTTCACATATTAATTATAAAATATTTTTTTTTTGTACTGAGTGGTTACAATTGTGATTTAATTCTATTTAACTAAAATTAATTTATGGACTTAATACTTCATTAAGAAAAAATAAAATGTTTAATTAATGGGCAAAAAATATTTTCACTCTCCTCTTTATAGGCTTATGTCTCGATATTCTCTCTTATTTTCAAAAAAAAAAAACACCCCGAGAGGAAGATGGTTCTCTCCTAATTATCTTTTTCGTCCCTTCATTTTTTTTTCAATTCTTTTGTTTGTTTTTCTTACTTACAAAATTCAAGAATATATAATTATTAGAAAATATTAATGAAGTCAAATAAGTGATATCTACGAGTATGGCTGATATTCTATATAGTGAAAGAATGAAGAACAAATTGATCGAATGTCTTGATGAGATATTACAAGATGAAAATAGGAGAAACCATCATCTTAAATTGATTCAATTAGATATATTGGGTTTTTGTAGCAGAATGAATAATTGAATTCGAATACTTGGTGATCATGAAATTCCATCAACCAAAATAATTATCATCAAGATGAATTTGTGACTAATTCTTACGAATTTTATTTTTTTTATATGTAACATATTGAATTGATAAAGTTTCTTCATATGCAACATTAGAAAAGTATTGATTGTTATAGTTTATAGAATAATATATTGATGTTGCTTCCATTTTAACATAGATTGTAATTCTTTTGTATCGTAGATATAATATTTAATTTTAATTGTAGTTTAATTCAATTTTTGTTTAACCTATATTGTAATTCTTTTGTATCGTAAATATAATATTTAATTTTAATTATAGTTTAATTCAATTTTTGGTTTTTTATTATATTCTAATATATTTCTTAATTAATATGCTATTTTATTATTATTGTTTCACAGAATATTTGGAATATGAAAATGTATTAAAATTCCTAAAAAGTACAAATCATTGAATTTTGTAAAAATAAATAAATCATTCATCTTTAGTTAAAATTCTATAAAAAAAAAGTAGTCAATTATTTTTAAAATTAATTTAATTTGAATTATCATTAAAAAATATATATTAATTTCAAATATACATAATATAAATTTCTTTCATAGCATGATATAAAATTATTTAAAAGTAAATATGTCAATTTATTTATTTATCTAAATTTTATAAAAGTTTCATACCCCGTGCATCGCACGGGTTTTCGACTAGTATTTACTAATAATGAAAGGAGAGAGAATAAGAATTTATTAATAAAAAATGAAATAAAAATGCATTAAGAGTAAAGAGAGACTCTTTATTAATAGAGATGATTAAAAGACTTGTAATGATTTGAATAGCCACTGATAAGGTTTTATAGCTGATTTTTATCTCTCTCAAATTTTAATTTAAAAGTTAAACTAAGAGCACATTTATATTCAAATAGATTGCTTACTAATAATTTAATGGAACCTCTGCCATTATTAATAGAGTATTTGCACTATCTAATCAACATGAAAGCCAAATGAGAAAATTTGTTAAACCTATTACTAATTCAGAGAGTACACTATTTGGTGGTTACACTAATACTCGAATCAAATTCCAAAACAAGAGATCCAACTCTAAATTTGCCAATACACCACAAAAGCCTTATGCCAAACAAAATCCTCCTATAGGTATATATTGTGATACCAATTGCGTTCACATGGATCCTGATGACCACTTAAATTTGGTCATTCACCGTTAGATTTAGACGGATTAAATATAAGCCTTAGATCTAACGGTGAATGACCAAATTTACGTGGTCATCAGGGTCCATGTAAACGCAACTGATTGTGATACAACTAGACACGTAAAAGATACATGTTATAATAAACATGGTTATCCCCTCCAAGCTAGGACAGTAAATCTAAAAACCATAACAAATCTAAATCATCAAAATCTAATTACGCAGCTCATCAACAACTGATATCTTTGTTTCCACAGTGCAAATTCCTACATGGAAAATGTAATAGTTGGTATTACTATAAGCTCTTATAAACATGAGTATACTAAGGAAGCTTGGATCATAGATATTGGTGTTATAGATCATATATTTTATAACAAGAATTTTTATAGTTCATATAGTCCAATTGAAAATTATAGTGTTAGTTTGTTTAATAGGGATACAGTCTCAGCCTCTTATATTGGGATAATCATTCAAGGTCTAAAATTTGTTTTACAGAAAGTGTTGTGTGTGCTTTGTTTGAGAATAATTTGGTCTCAACCAACAAGCTTAATCAACTCAATCACTTATATGTAATTTTGACTAGAAAATAAAACATCAATTACCACAGCATTCATGTTTCAGCAATCTGTGCATCTTATTTATCACTTTTTATAGCAATCTTTGGAATAAATTACATACGTACAGGGGCGGAGCTAGGGGGTAGGGGAAGGTCTCCCGACCCTCAGACCCACCCTTGACGAACAGTGGTTCAGTTCCGAGCAGCCCCAAAATAGTTAAAATTAGTACTTATAATGTAGAATCTGATTATATGACATAAAACTAAGTTTGTATAGTTGGTTGTAATGATAATTAAAGGAATCTCTACATCCAATTGGTCATATCTTTGATTCTCCCTCTCTTCACTTTTATCTCATTTTAATTTTTTCCCTTAAACCTCATTCTCCTTTAAAAATATCAATATTAAATATCATTATTATTAACCTCATTCTCCTTTATTATTTTTAATTATATTTTTTTAGTTACAAAATTCATGATCGAGAAGACAATTTGATGAATAATTTCTCCAATTGACCAAACTTGTCAACGTTAGGGATAAAATTGCTCTTGACTGCCAACGTTAAGGGTAAAATTGCACCATTTTAGATGTTAGGGGTAAAGTTGATCTTAGGTGTAAACATTAGAGTATTTTTACACCTTACCCTTACTTTATATTGAATCTCAGTTGTTTTGTACCTTAATGTTTCTAATTATGATCAAATTTACCCTTATATTATCAAAAATTTGAAAATTTTGATTTAACTACTATGAATCAAAGCCTTAAGTCGTTATTAAGAAGAAAAAAAATCTTCATGTAATGGAGCCCCTCCGGACTTTGAGCTCTAACTCCGCCACTGATGTACAACATTCGTCATGTTTCGTATTTGTATAGCTTTCATTTTTTTATACGGTATACATCAACTTAGACGTTGTTTTATAAACCTAGCTAAATACTATATTTTCTACAGTTTAAAACTTTAAATCCAATATCCAAGAAACTAAAATAAACACTCCAAAGTAGCAAGGACGTGTAAAGAAATCTTTTAAAAAGAAATATGGATTGGATTGGATGTACATAAAGATATTATTTTTTAGCCTCAAAACCAACAATAACACACACCGCATGGAGAAGGATAACTCCATAGCATTTGTGAAGGAAACAAAATCACAACTTCACCAGTGACGTAAAATCTTAATATTGACGTACGAGTATAGATCATGTTTATTGTTTTCATTATTTCAAATGAGGTACATATCTATGAAATTAGGTGTCAATATTAATGAACCCAACTAAGACAAACCCACCCCATCACTTTTATTTATTTATTTATTTTTTTTTTTTGGGTTATGGTATGTTTATATTTACCTTTTCACTTCAAAATGGAACCTGTATATGTTTGGTTAGTGATTTATTGTTTGTTTTTTATACCTTTTTGAAAAAACAATTTTTTCCAACCGTAAATAGTAAACAGAAACAGCAAACAATAAATAAAACGAACTGTGCTTGTAACAAAAAAAAATAATAATTCACTCTTAAAAAAATCACATTTCTCATGAACTTCTATTGAGAATCTTTATTTTATTTATGTTCAAATCTTTGAACTTTCACTAAACAGTAGTTGGCTTTTTCCAAGTTTCCAACTTTTGTTTGAATTAAGCTGATGCATTTTGTATACTATATTTTAATTTGGAACAATTCTTATCTTATCCACCAACTAGCTTTTAGATGATGTTGTTGATTTAACACCCTCTTCTCTTCTCTTGTTTTGAAATATTTTAAATAGATTATGCTGCTGTTTGTGGAATCTTTATATCGCTTTAATCATTGTGGCTTCTTTGTTTTTACATTACTAATCCAATTCTCATAATGCCTAGTATATTAATATGCAACTTTTCCATCAAAGAAATAATCATTTATTTATTGTTTTGGAATGTAGTAACAAATTAACAATGAGAAAAAGGAACTGATGCAATCCCCACAACCAAATTATTTAATACAATAGGTACTATATAATTACTGCTACTAAGTAAATATTTTCAGAGCAAGACAAGAGAAATTATGTCATCGTTCAACATATAAATAATGGAACTGCTACTAACAGCATCTACTAACATCATCTCCAAGATATTTTTAATGTAGTATCTAAAAATAATATAAATAATTAATCCTTAGTGAGTAAGACATTTCAACTCCAATAATCTTCCTTATATTCATTTCTTATTTATTGTTATATTTACCAATAGTGTGAGGAGAGACTCCCCAATAATAAATTATTAATAAAAAATGAATTAAGAAGAACTAAGAGGTGGAGATGAACACTTTATTAATAGAGAGGATGGAGAGACTCTTAATGACTTGAGAAGTCACTAAGAGACTGTTGGAGCTGAATTTTTATTCTCACTCCTCAAATTTTAACTTAAGAACCAACTAATAGACTGTTGGAGATACTCTAAATGATCAAGTAATTAAATTTATTAATTTTGTCCTTGTATTGTATTTCTATCTTTTAATTAATTTTACCTTAGTTGCTATGTTGGATCAGATACAAAGGAAAAAATCCACCTACGAGGTGTATCATTATTTCTTCTTAACGAATGATTTTTCAAAGCAAAATACAAATAAAGTGAAAGATGCTTAAAAATGAACAGAAAAAAAAAAATTAAAATCAAGTTAGTCTTGTAAATATTTATGAAAGGCTTAAATTTGGTTTAAAAAGTTGATTTATTAAATTTACTTAAAATAAGTTATTAGCCATTTTAATTTGCTTAAAGTAATTTATAGGTCGCTTGAATTTGCTTGCGGTAATTTATTGCCCCCCTAAACTTGTTTAAAGTGATATAAATTTTAATCTATCCACATTCAATCACGTTAGACCATCTCCAATTCATTTCATCATTTTTGTTACATCATATTTTTTTCATTTTCTCTTTCTTTTCTGTTTTGATGTTGTTATAGTGTTTTTGCTCCAACTCACTATCTCATCTCCAAACAAAAAATTCCTTTCAAATAATAATATGTATTGATAATACCCTAAGGAATATTCCATGGAAACTTCGTTAATGTAGATCAATGTTACCTCTCGAATTCGGAAGATGCACAGCCGCTTGATCTGAAAATGGAATATTCCTTGATGATGCGAATGAAGCCGTTCAGCCACATGGAAGAATCTATGCCACCCATCCATATGGTTTGATGCAACATCAAATATACAAAACTATATTTATATAGCTAAAAAGATGATGCAACATCAAATTTGTGGGAGAAAACTCGTATTCACCAAAATAAGAATACGGTTTGATGTTGGTTGGAGAGTCAACCAACATAAATCTCCTTCCTAACATTAATTTGATGTTGGGTTGGAAATGCTCTTTTTTTTTTAATAAAAAAAACAATGAATTAATGAGTCAAATCATGGCAAAATTGTAATAATGAATCAGAAACATAACTCGGTAATAAATTAAAAACAGAAGGGCAAGTGGATAAACGAGAAGACTGTGCTAACACATGTGTCATCCCATTCGCTTGCCGCCGTATCCATTTGACTGAGTAAGAGCCATTTGATGTTAGAATCGCTCGTATTTGAATAATTCTATCCCCAAATTCAGAATCATCAACAGAACTAGAATTTATTGCGTCAATCACTTGTTTAGCATCAGATTCAAAAACCACATTCCTTATTCCATCAGCTTTTAGCCATTGCATAGCATGTAATAGAGCTTCGGTCTCACATTCTCGTGTTGTCGGACAACATAACAAACCCGCACATCTCCCCATTACAAACTGCCCATTTGCATCTCGTACTGCTGCTCCCATCCCTGTACGACCATCAGCGTTAAAGCATGCAACATCAACACAACACGAGAGAAATCCTTCCGATGGCGGGTGCCAAGCCGTGCAACCAACAGATGAAATATTTCCTACTACTGTATTTCCGATCCGCAATGCTAATCATGTTATTTAAGCAAGTTTAAGAGACTAATGAGACATTTTGGAAATTTAGATGATCAATCAACTTTTTGGACCAAGTTCAAGGACTCCTAATGTATTAAGTCTTTATTATTAAAGTAAATTACATAATAGTCATGATTGAGTTATTTTAGAAGTGTTTCATACTTTAAAATAAATTTATCTAAATGTTAAATTCTTGTAAATTAAAACTGAAAATAACATGTATCACATATGTTGGTTTTTGTAATTGAAAATTTGATAAAAGTCAAAATAAAGTTATATTATTCTAATATGTTAAGATTTAAATTATATGATGATAAAATATAGAAAGACATTTTGTTAAATGTAAATAAAAGTTCAATTCTGATTTTTTATATATTTTCTTCTTATTAAAACATAGATAAAAAAAATCAAAAAGAAAATATAGATAATTTAGAAGGTGCTTGTTTACTTTTTTTTTTTTTCTCTTTTTCGTTTGTCTTTTCACTTCAAACTGAAATTTTTTAGGTATTTAATAAGAGATTCCATATTTGACTTTTATATCTGAAAATTAGCTTTTCACAATATGAAATCTCTGTTTTTTAAAAAATCAGTTTTTTACAAAATATATTCTATTTCACATGAAAGTAAGGAGGTCCAAAAATGCAAGTTGGAATTACAGAATTGATGGGCTGCATTCACTTACCCCAGAAGCCTGCCTTTTTTTTCCCAAACAACCCGCTGAAGTTGAAGGGAATTTACATAGAAAATTCAAGTGGAAAAATTATCTATAATTAATGTAATTTTAAATATGTTAAATTACATAAATGATTAGTTTTTTTTTTTGAAAAAATAAATCAGTAGTTTTAATTTATTTTATAATTAAAAATCTAAAATATCTGTGACTAAAAAAATCTAGAATATCTTTTTGAGATTTAGAATTTATGAATTGGAGTCTAAACTTTTTTAATTAAAGCGTATAAACATATTTTATTTGCGATATGTAGAAAATAATAATATATTAAAAATTAAATTTTATAGTATATTTTAATTGTAATTTTATAACTAATTATGATTTTCAGTGATTTTTTCTTTCAAATAAATTTATAATTCAGTTTCTTTTATTGCGAAAAAGTGAAAATAAAATACATGTTCTTAATTTTCTATTTTATACTCTCAGAACTTTCCTACTTCATACTTTTTTTTTTGAAAGAAAACTGCAGCTTTATTAAGTATTCAAAGATAAGTCCCTGTTGATTACATCATGTAGCCATATAGGGGAAGAATTAGAAAAAGAGAAATTAGCATTGGAACGGGCCTGCCGAGCAACTATGTGAGCAGCCTCATTCGCTAATCGAGGAACAAAATTGACTTTTAGATTGTCGTTTTCAGAAAGAATGCTCTTGCAGTCTTGAATAATCGCACCGAACTCCGATCTATCTTGTGAAGAGGATTTGAGTCCCGCCAGAACCACTTGTGAGTCTGTTTCAAATTCCACCATCCGCCAGTTTGATTACGAAGCCCAGATTAAAGCAGTTCGCAGAGCTATAGCTTCAATTATCCTGAAATCTTTTATGCCTTGATGAACCCCACTGCAGTAAGCAATGCATTCACCTTTTTCATCTCGTAGAACAGCCCCAACTTCACTCTGGTTTGTATCGTTAAACTTTGCGCCGTCTACGTTGCATTTGAAAAATCCTTGTTGTGGCGGCTTCCATTTAGCAATTTCCCCTGCTGTTCTTGTCGTTTGGTTTCGTGGATTTCTCTGTCTCGCTTCTTTCCACTCTCTGACCTGCTGTTTTATTTCCTGTACTCTCTGTCTCCCGTCAATTGTATCTCCATTCCACAGCGTCCCGTTTCTCTGCTTCCAAATAGCCGCTAACACGCATAGCGTGTCTTCCATCAGCTTCACACCTCCAATTCTGCAACGGGATGGCAGCCAATTTCCCACCTTCCTGTCAGTAAATACTGGGTTAGAAATACCAGCAGATTGCCAATAGTTCATCGCAACCCGACACTCCCCGAACAGATGCGCTTCGTCCTCTTGCCCTTCATCGTAGAGTACACAATTTTGGCTGATTTGGACGTGGCGAGAGACCAGGTTCACTCGGGTCGGCAAGCAGCCGATTCCTACTTTCCAGGCAAAGGTTTTTAACTTTGGCGGGATTGATAAGTTCCACAAATTAGACCAACCTTCAGCCGCTTCCCTGATGTTTGAGGCGCTATCCACTGCGCGATACCCAGATTTTGATGAATATATTCCATTTCTTGTGAATTCCCAAATTAACATGTCTTCGACGATCCGAACCGGAGCTACTATCTCACATATTTTTTCCGCTTCAATTTCGCTAAAGCATCCGAATACGCGATTCATGTCCCATATGCGCGTTCCCAGGATAAACAAGTCAGATACCACCAAGTCCTCTAATCCAGGTATTAAGTAAGAGTTGATTTTGAAATTTGGAATATTGGGTACCCAGGGATCCTTCCAAACACTGATACTGCTCCCATCTCCAATCCTCCATCTTAAACCAAGGTGAAGAAGATCAATTGACCCCCAAACGCTCCTCCAAACAAAACTAGGATTAGTGCCTAATTTGGAGGATAGAAAAGACCCATTAGGATAATATTTGGCTTTGAACAATCTGCTTATCAACAATTGAGGGTACTGAATTAACTTCCATCTCTGTTTCCCAAGCAATGCTAAATTAAACAACCTCAGATCCCGAAAACCCATCCCTCCTTGATCCATTCCATCGCACAGTTTTGACCAGCGGAACCAATGAATATCTCGTTTCCCGTCTGCTTTCGAACCCCACCAAAAGCTGTTCATCATACGTTGTAATTCCTCACAGATTCTCTTTGGAAGTAGAAAGGTGCTCATACAAAACGTAGGGAGCGTCTGTGCTACAGATTTTAGCATCACCACCTTTCCCGCATTTGACAAGAACCGGAACCCCCAACTTCCAAACCGCTTTCTTAACCTATCAATCAGGAATTTGAAAAGACTATACTTTGATCTTCCAATTAGAGAAGGAAGACCTAAGTATCTTCCAGTGTCAAGTGGTGTTACTACCTGGGTAATGTCACCAATACTCTGTCTGAGATCATGCTTCACATTTCTGCTATAAAAGATTCCTGATTTGTTCAAATTGATAGCCTGTCCCGAAGCAGCTTCATATTCTCCCAGAATCTCCATGATTGTCTCAGCCTGTTCGACATTTGCACCAAAAAAAAGAAAACTATCGTTAGCAAAGAAAAGGTGTGTTATTGATGGTGCCCCTCTGCAGATTTGACAGCCTCTAATTTGGTTTTCTGCTTCCGCTTTTGATATTAGCTTGGATAGTACTTCAGTGCAAAGCAAGAACAAGTATGGTGAAAGCGGATCTCCCTGTCTTAACCCCCTCCCAGGTATTATAGGGCCGACCAAATCTCCATTAACCGACACATTATACGATACTGTTTCCACACACAATCTCATCCAAGCTATCCAATTCGCATGAAAGCCCATCCTCTCCATCACTGTCCATAGGAAATTCCAATCGACCCTGTCATAGGCTTTGCTTATATCAATTTTCAGCGCTACTTCTCCTTCGATACCTCTGGTGTGTCGCTGCATGTAGTGAATTGTCTCGAAGGCAATTTGCACATTATCAATGATAGACCGTCCAGGGACAAAAGTTGATTGGTTTTCACTTATAATTTCTGGTAGGATAGTTTTGAGTCTATTTGCCAGTACCTTTGCTATTATCTTATAAAGCACATTACACAGCGAAATAGGCCTTAGATCTTTCATTGACAAAGGGATATCACACTTCGGAATTAGCACAACCACAGTGTCGTTTAAATTTGCAGGAAACTCACCTCTATCCAACCAACCTGAACAGATTGTAAAAATATCAGTACCAATGTTCTCCCAAAAATGCTGGTAAAATCCCGGATTTAGCCCGTCAGGTCCCGGGGATTTGTCCGGATGCATCGAAAAAGTTGCATTTTTAAACTCTTCAAGTGTGAAATTGCCCATCAGTTTATCATTCATCCCATTTGTTACGACTCGGTTAACAACATTAATCGTATTGTTTTGAGCAACAAAAGATATGGTGAAAAAAGCTCACAAAAATACTCACAAACATGGTTGCCGAGTGCCTGCGGGTCAGTTATAAGATTGCCTCCTTCATCCTGTAGACTAGTGATCGTGTTCTGCTTCCTCCTCGCTTTGACGCAGGCGTGAAAAAATTTTGTGTTCAGATCCCCATCTCTGACCCAGAAAGCTTTGGCTCTTTGCTGCCAAAAGATTGTTTCCTGCTCCAGAACCGTCGTTAACCGCCTCTGCGCCTCCTGGTACTGTTCTAACGACACTCTATCCTCTTTATCCTGCAACCTTTGTAAAACTGCTTTCAATTTCACAATCTGACTTTTAAAGTTTGTTTTAAAGCCTGTACACCACCTTGCCATCTCATTTGCGCAAGCTTCCAGCTTCGCTGTCAGAGAAAGCTGCGAATTCCTCCTCCAGCTATCACAGACGAGTTGATCAAAGCCTTCCTCCAACGTCCAGGCAGTTTCGTACCGGAACCGTCGGCTTCCCTTCCTTCTGACGCTCACTTCCAATTTTAATATCACCGGTAAGTGATCTGAATATCCAGCAACAGAAATTCTTACTTTGTAATTTGGGAAGCGTTGTAGCCATTGAGCGCTAGCGAAAGATCTGTCCAGTTTCTCCTGGATCCAAGCTCCTGTACCCCTGCCTCTTTCCCACGTAAACCGACTCCCCTCCATCGACAGCTCAAATAAGTTACACTCCTCGATGCTCCTTGCAAACTCATTCATAAGATAAATTTGGGTATAATGCTCCTCCAACTTTTTCTTCCTGTTGAAGAATGCAGTTGAAATCACCCATCACAACCCAGGGAAGGTTTGATGAAGAGTGTAACAACCGAAGAAGGTCCCATGATTCGCTGTGTCTGCTTCTATCGGTGAGGCCGTAAAAACCAATAAACCTCCAATGTCCCTCGGTGTTATTTGAAATTTTCAGTTCAATATGATGATCCGAGTAACCTTCAATAGCTGCGGAAATCTTGTTACTCCACAAAATTGCTGGCCCACCACTTCTTCCTCTACAGTTCACTGTAAAACAGTTGTCAAATCGAAGTTTCCGTCTCAATCCTTCCATACGATTACTATCAACCAACATCTCCATCAAGAACAACACGTCAGGATCGTGGGCCCGAGCCAACTCTCCTAACACTCGAACTGCACGGGGGTTCCCGAGGCCCCAGCAGTTCCAACTAATCCAACTCATTGTGTTCGGCGGGCCTGAATGCCAGGCCTCGCCGCTTCATTAAAAATTAATAATTCCGCATCAATATCAGAAATAGAACCCTCATTCTGTTGTTTTTCACCTTCTGTTGCCACCTTCTCAGCTTCCCAGTCATCTCCCCCTTCTATGAACTTCCCTTTCATCTTTCTGTTCTCCTCCCTCCTTCTTTTTTTAGCTTCTGTTAATTCTAACTCTTCATCCTCATCACTTTCCATACTGGCATCCCCCCCTTCGTTGGGTTTCGCTGTCTGTTTAAGAGTATTTTCCTCTTCTGTTGTCTTTGTCTGGATCTGGCTCTGTGCATTAACACCCTTCAAGGAAGGTTGAGCAATGTTTGGATTTGAGTTCTGCCCCTGTGCTTGGGTGTCGAAATAACTCTCTCCTCTCCCATTGTGGCTATGCTTCGTATATCCAGACGGAAAGCTTCTTTCCATTAGGATTCCATTAGTCTTCTCCCCTCCGCCCATACTGTTTCCTGGTTCTCTGAGCCATCGTGAACCCCCCTGATCACCTCCTCTGCGCATAGGGGCTTTAAGCCATTCCCCCCAATCCTTGCTTATCTCCTTCGTCTGTTCATCAAACAGCATGTTGCAAAATCGGTCTGAATGCCCTACCATCCCGCATAAGTAACAAAAGATTCCGAGTCTTTCGTACTTAAATTTAATTAACGACCATTCAGTTTGGGAGCGGCGTATCTTCTTATATCTCTTCAGTGGCTTCCTCACATCGATCCGGACTCTAATCCGCATATATTGTCTGTAAATTCCGTTGGTGTTCGTTATATCATATTCCAAAAACGAGCCGACAAAATTCCCAATCTGTTTTCCAACTCCTTCTGACATTGCCCCAATTGGAAGTTCGTAAACTTGCACCCAGATGTCCATGTAGTCCAGTTCGATAGCTTCCGGTTTCGTATCCGACTTCCATTCTTCCATGACCAGATTGTAGTTATCAAAGGACCAGAGCCCTCCTGCTAGCACCCGATCACGATCAACGTAATGAAAGAATTCGAATGAGTACAGGTTCGGTGACAGTTCCTGGATGGAGATACCCCGACCTGGTCTCCATAAGTTCGCGAGTCTTATTTTCATTGCAGGAAAATTTATAGCCTTATCAGTGATGAGTCTGCCTACCAGACAAAGACTTCTGGCCGCGATGTTATTTGTTGGTGGTGGGATTCCTAAATCCAGGACAACAGATTCGTCGTCTTCAATATGCAGGTTATTCATGTCCTTCTCCATCTTCAGTTAGGTGAAATCAGGTCTAGCCTTTTGCCGTTTGATCGCTTGTGTCGTCGGAATTGGATGTTGCCGCCGGTAGCTGTTTGGAAGATAACTAGTTTGAACGAAACTCTCACAGTTTGATGGAGAGACAAACACTCTCACAGTTTGATGGAGAGACTAGCTAATCAAATAGTTCCTACTTTATACTTAATTATATATAAAAAAAATAACATTGTGTATCTGGAAAAAAATAATACTTCGTTTCAAAAAAAATAAAAATAAATAAATAAGTGTATACAATATTGATTTGTTATATTTTTGATAAAATAACATTCTTGCAGTACAAACTTTTCAAACCCATGGACGATGACATTTTTACAGAAATGGAACTCAATTTTGGCGGCCTCAATCTTTTGTACGATACAGATACTTCAGGAAGATGAACTTTGAGCAGGATTGATTTTTTTTGGGTGTTGTTATACCCAGCCTCAAATTCCCACCCCTAGCCCTGTGAAATGACGAAAATGCCCTTTCATGGGTTAAGGGTGGGAAAATGCTATTTTTTTTGCTCTCCCGACACGCGGGCGTGTGGCTATCACGCCTCACCGTGTGGAGGGGCGTGATAGCCCCATGCCTCACCGTGTGGTCGGGCGTGATAGCTACACGCCCGACCACAAGGTGAGGCGTGGGGCTATCACGCCCGACCACACGGTGAGGCGTGATAGCCACACGCCCGACCTCACGGTTGGGCGTGATAACCACATGCCCGCGTGTCGGGAGGGCAAAAAAAATTAGTCCGCTATTGAATTAAACCCGTAAATACCTTAATTAACAAAATAAAAATTTTACAAAATAAAGATTTAGTTAAACTAAATTAAACAAACGAAAAATTACAAAAATTTAATTAAATTTAACTAAAAATCTACAAAATTACACTAAATTAATCTAAAAATTTAACATATAAATTATAATCAAATTAATATCAATATTTCACATATAAATTAAACCCCAAATTAATCTAAACATTTAACAATTTAATTAAAATGTAAATATAATTTTTTTTTTTAAAATTTCAAAAACCCCTTGGGCGTATGAACATCACACCCGACCTACGGTTCCGGCGTATGAATATCACGCCCGACCTATGGTGCGGGCATGAGGCTATCACGTCCGGACCACAGGTCTGGCGTGATATTCATACGCCGGAACCGTAGGTCGGGTGTGATGTTCATACTCCCGACTGCGATTCCGGCGTTTTTGAAAAATCGCCCACAGATTCCATTTTTAAGCTTAAATCAAAAAACAAAAACGGTAAATCTTATCATTTTCGCTTTCCCTTTACGGTTGTTGTTACGCTCCATGTTTTGGTTCACAAATTAGTTCGGATTTGATCAAAGAGTGTGTAGGGTGGTTGAGAGGTTATGTGTTTTTTCAAATTTTGGGTAAAGGATAGTTCGGTCTTTTCACAGGATTAGGGGTGGGAATTCATGGCTGGGTTTAGTATATCTTATATTAAGATTCAACACTTGATTCCTATTATCATGTCTAGCTCAACATGATATTTTCTTCCATGATGTTAGTCATAAAATGGATGAAGATAACACTTTCAATTCACTCTGCTTTATCTTCATTCAGTTTGTAAGTTTTACAGCTTTTTTTTCTTAGATTTTTTCTTTTATTCAATTAATCGGCAAATTGACCAAACACCTTTTTAGTAGCTCTTCTTTTTTTGGTAGACAAGGAAGGGCTAAGCACTCCGGAGAAAAAACAAAACAAACAAAGCAGAAAAACCGGAGTCAATCAAGCCTTGTACTTCTCAAATCAGCATGAAGAATGTCCAGAAGGCCTGCAGGCGGCCTATCACACTCGTGAAGACCCAGGGAAAAATTTCCTGCGAAATTCGCCAACCAATCCGCTGCTCGATTACCCTCTCCGTGGGTATGAACAACACGAACATTCCAATTCCGTTTTAGTAAGTTCTGACAAGCCTCGATGATCCAATAATGCCGGTGGTTAGCCGTGTTTGTGGAATTCACGCATTTCACAACCTTGAGAGCATCCACTTCAAACACCACTTTCCGAAAACCCAACTTCCACGCCAAGCTAATACCATAGAATAAGCCCCAGAATTCCGCAAGAGCTGATGTGCTTATGCCCAAATTGCAATGAAAGCCCCCTTTCCAAGCACCCCTCTCATCACGAATCAGTCTGCCGCACGCCGCATCTACGGGGTTACCTTTGCTTGCTCCGTCATTGTTAAATTTAACCCAATCCTCCATCGGAGTCTGCCAAGGTAGGGAGCGAGTGCGGATACCTTGGGCCCCCCTGTTACTGACATTTCTCAACCTCTGCATACCTCTCTCCATTTCGCGAGCTTGTCCGTAAATGAAACCAGGTTTGTCCCGCACTTCCGGCCTGTTCCCGTCGAACACTTTCTCGTTTCTCCATTTCCACAGCCACCAGCAGCCCACTGCAAAGATCGAGCGCCATTCAACTCCTTTCCAGCGGTTCCCGATTTGGAGGTTCTTCCTAACCCAAGCATCTAGATTTCCATCAAAAAATTGCTGTCTAAACTCCCGAGGGTTGAACTGCTCCCACATGGTGGCCGCAGGTTTGCAGTCCCTCAGCAGGTGGAGCGTTGTTTCCGGTCTGCTGCACTCTCTACACTCCTTAGAGTCTGTCATGTGTCTGCGGAACCGTTTCTCATTCGAAAGAACCCCGTCATGAAGGACTAGCCAAGCAAAATGACGGATTCTTTCCGTTACATCGAGATCCCAAACTAAATTCCAGCTCTCCTCATTCCCTATCGTGTTCGTTTGTTCGTTACTTGCAATCTGCAGGTTATACGCTGATCTGACAGAGAAAACGCTTGTGTCTTCCACGAACCAGGACCAGCCATCATCCTCGCCCTCAGTGAACAAAACATAAGCTGCAAGTTGCATTAGAACTCTCAGGGGAAGAACCTGATTTAACGAATCCGAATTCCACCCATTCATCGTCCAATAATCCGCTACCTTCCTTCGCTTCTCCTCCTCCGAAATTGGCCGGAGGGCTTCCTCCTCAAGCCGAATGCCTTCAATCCACACGTCTAGCCAAAATAGACTATCTCTACCATTTCTTACCACACGGTTTATTCCTAGCTTCAAAAGATGGACTCCATGAAGGATGCTTCTCCAAGTGTGACTTTTGCTACCATTTCTTACCACGGTTTATTCCTAGCACAAATTATTTTTAATGTTTGTATATAAAATAGAGATTTGTGGTTTATAAATAGAGGTATATGATATTTTTTTTTACAGTTAAGTTCTAATAACAATAAAGAACAGTTTATTTATTTATTAAATTACATTTACAAATTGACAAAACACAGATCCCAAAATCGAATTGTAGCTCTGTAAAATGAACTTAAATATCAAAAGACGTAAAATATTCACTATATAATTTACGGTTTTGATTTAGGGAGTTGTGTTTTTTTTTTTTTTTTTGCAGCTATGTTTTGTCGATATGTATAAAAACAATTACAATAAAAATAACATTGGTTGTAATGAGAACTTAATCGTGTAATTTGAAATACTTTGTTTTGTAAATATTACATATTACATACCTCTATTTGCAAACGTTTAAACCATATGACTCTGTTTACAAATTGGACAAACCACAAACATTGTTTTTGAACTTTTGAAACGTAACTTAAGCGAAGTGTATCCTTTACGACTCAAAACCAACCTGAATTGTTGGCTCATAAATTCTTATGATAATAATTTGGGCTATTTACATAAAAATCATATATGATTATAAAATTACAATTAAGTCATATTATAAAACTTAATTATCAATATGTCATTATTTTCTATATTTCACAAATAAAGTATGATTTTATGTCATAATTTATAAAATTTTAGACCTCAATTCATAAATCCTAAACCCTAAAAAATATATCTTAGACCCCTAATTCATAAAACATATGAAAAAAAAATGATTTTCTTAATTTGACATTAGTTAAATTAGTACTTGATGTAGTTGTAAATAATTTTTCAAATCTGAATTAATAATTTCTATAATACCATTTTAAAAAACCATAGTGAAGCCAATGTGAAAGAGGATGGCTTTTGGGGTGTATAAGAACTGAGGAAACATGAGAGACTTCCATAGCAAATGAGGTTTGTCCAGAAACCTTTCTTTCTCTAGCATTGAATATCTATACCAATTGATATCATTTGTGCCATCGTCTCTCTTTGAAGCACAAAGAGATTAAGAGGGTTAACCATTTTTTTACGCCAGTCTTTCCACTTTAAAAATAAGAGTCTTAAGAGTTTGGTTAGGGCTTCTGTTTGTATTTCATATATGAAAAGTATTTTTAAAAGTAAAAAAATCTCTGTTTTTTTTTTTTAAATCAACAGCAAATTATAAAAGCAAACATCAACAAACAAAAATAAACCAAACAACCGGCCCTAAGCATGGAATGGGCTCGGGTTCAAATTCACAATTGACTTCTATGTTTTAGTACTTCCATTTTGACTCCAAATATGAAAATAGTTTGAACAATCAACAGATTTCCAGTACGTTATATCCATCCTGCATACTTAATCTAAGCATAATCCAGTAAATCTACCAACCATCCCTTCAATGAGCTACAACCAGCTGCTAGGAATAGTTTTAGGACACCAAATGAACCAGCAGTTTTATGATGAACAAAAAGTGATATAATCTCATTGCAGTATTTGAATTATGAGAACAGAAATTTGGTGATATAACATACACAACTCAGCCGTATAGAAAATCCATAGGGGAGAGAGCTCATATAATATAATCATTCATACAGCAATACAGAATTTTCAGAGTTGAATCTCTAAATGAAGAACAGCAATCTAGATACTTACTCTTTCGGCCTTTTCAAGAGCAAAGGGCCAACATTGTCTCCAGTTGCTTTGTTGTGCTTGACGTGTGAACCATCACACAGAGGGAAAGTTCCTGATCTCCAACATCTAGTATAATACACAATCCAAGTTATCAAACTGAAATTTCATTATAAGATAGGTTTTGAATTATATAAAGAATCATCTGGAAATTAGGATAAGAATTGAAATTTTAGTTTTAACTTTCATTTCTGAAAAATCTATAGCGTGATGAAAATTGAAATCCATCATGAATCTTCAAATCCTTGAAATCGAGTGGTGGTTTTTAGCTCTGCGCTATTCTAAGGTGTATGACGCATGAGTACTGGGCAATATAACAACAAAGAACAGCACTAGATGATTAAATGAACACAATTGAATACGAACCTGCAATAAGCAGTGAGTGGCTTAGAGAGCTCATTGACAGGAACAGAGTCGACAACCTTATCTTCATTCTTTCTAATATCTGGATTGATAGCTTGAGCTTCAGCTCTAATAGCCAACATACGTCTAGGTTTAGCAGTTAGACGAGAGCTAGGGTTGAGTCGTTCGAAACTTGATTTGCTGTAACAGAAGCCAGTAACAAAAGGACTCGAAATTGCCGCCATTGAAATGAGAAAACTAGGTCTCCTGTTCTATCTGAAAAATGCACAATTCAGCTGTTCCGGTCTTCAAAATCTGTAAAGAAAGTAGGAAGGTAGGTGGCGATGAAACTCAATTTGACTATGAAGTATACAGATTGAAGCTTGAAAAGTGGGTGTGGAGCTTGTGGCGAGCACGCTCCCTCTGATTTGTGACTGCTATGGAAGCTCAAAAAAACTCGTCAATTGCTCATCTGCTTTTGGGCCTTAAGTTGGGCTCATCCACTCCATTTAAAGCTCTTAGGGCCTTAGTTCAAGGGTAAGTTTAAGTTTGTCAAAAAAAAAAAAAAAATCTAAACTATTTATAGCATAAAACGACATAGCCCTTTAAAGTAGGAGTAAATCTATTGTTTAAATATTTAATAATAATTTAAAACATTAAATTAAAGAGAAACAAATAATTTTTTAAAAATAAAACTCAACATTTCGTACACTAGTTTTTGGCCCATGCGATGCACGGATTCATTTTAAACATATAAATATTCATATTTTTAGTTTAACAATTAAAATTAATGACAGGATGTGGTATTTAAATTAAATTTTATTATTTCAATTTTGTATGAAATCAGTATCCTTAGTCCCTTCCATAAAAGGTGTAAAGCATTTGAGATATCAATCAGAATAGAGTTAAAGATATAGGCTTTGTTTGGTAAACAGCGTTTTGGGATAAAAAGAGCGGTTTTGACCAACTTTAGAGGTTTGACCACTGAAACCGCTAATTTGAGTGTTTGGTGGAGAGAGGTTTGAGAGAGAGGTTTGGAATGAAAACGCTAATTTAGAAAAAGCTCTTAAAATGAGATTTTTCAATTAGCGTTTTACAATATTAAAATTAATGGACTTCTTTCACCCTAATAGATAGACTTCATCCTCTCCTGCGCCAAAATTAATGCCCTTATTCGTCTTTTTGCATAAACCGATATTATCAGTCAGCTAATTTTTACCAAACAGGTCTACACAAACAGCTAGTCAAATCAGCTAGTCAAATCAGCTAATGTAATCAGCTAACAGCTAACAGCTAATGTAATCAGCTAACAGCTAACAGTTAATTCCCAAACAGGGCCATAATCGTTACAAACCTTCCAAATGACCTAGATCGCATTAACTATCACACTTTTCCAAACTCACTGTGACCTGTGTGAGCCGAAATGCAGCTTAGCCGAAATTATGAGAGATACGTAAATTATCAATTGGTAATTTAAGTACTTGTGTAGGTTTTTCATTCACATACCACCTACAGCTATTTTTAACTACTTAAAATTTTATCTACTTATATAGATGAACGTCATAATATTTGAAGTTTTTCTTATAACCTTTGGTTTTTTAGGTTTATTTTTTAGGGACAATTACAAAACTAGCACCTTTTAAGGGGTTAGTTTTCTTTTCTAACACACTTTTAAAATCTCACCAAAACTAACACATTTCATTAACTAAATTCCAATCTTACCCTCATCTCTAACCTTTTATAACGTTGTCTTTCCCCCCATTTTTCTCTTTTCGTCCCGCTCTCGCTGTCAAACCCGACCTAAAATAAGATCAGATAAGACGGTGAGACATTATATATATTAATATCTAGGTATAAATTCTAGAAATTTGGACACGGACGTGACACTCGCTCTCGCTCTCTCTCACACTATCTCTCTCTCTCTAAAGAACGGGATCAATTTACAGACGCTGATCAACATTCAATCCAACCCACAGTGTGTGCTTTAAGATTTTATACACAATCATGTAAGTTTTACATTTATTTACAATATTTAAAGCTTCGTCCTATTCATGGTTAAGATGTATCATTTTGTTTCTCTAAAACCCAATGTATATCGTTGCTGTTGCCATTTCATGCTATTACTGTTCGTGCGAAACCCTAAAATGAGTGACATTGTTGTAAGAAGATGCATTTGATTTGGAACTTCAATCTGCGATTTTCCCGACAGTGTCGATATTTGTCGATATAAGATGAATATCGACAGACAGAAATGTGTGATTTTCCATTCTAAATCATAAAATTCAAACACAAAACACATAAAACATATATAAGAACCATATTTTTATATTAAAATAAGGAAAAAAATACATAAAACATAAAAAAACAAAAAAAAACACAGTAAAACATAATAGAAAAACACAAAACACATAAACAAAAAAAGAAACAAAACACCTAATAAAAGTACGTAAACATTAAAAACAAAAAAAACACATAATAAACTAGACACATCAAAGGTATTCAGGACCCATTAATGCGTCAGCGTAGTCCTTCCTGGACTTCTCTAAGTCCCTCTTGAGGCGCCTCACTGTCCTCCTCAGCCGCCTGTTTTGTCCCATGACTGACTCCAGAAGGTCAGACGTTTCATCTGCAGCCTAAGACATGGTGTGTGCCATGCCCCTCATGAACCTCACTATTTCGTCTGTGTCTCCATCACGGAACGAAAGGATGAAAGCAGCCATGAGTTCTTCGAACTCGGGCAGAGGATGAGGTGGTGGTGGTGGAGACTGTGGTGATCTTGGTGGTGTCGTTGCCATTTTTTTGATAAACTTGAGAGCTGAAGAGTTTACTAGAATGAATAATAAACTATGAACAGACAACGAGTATATTTATAGGAGAAGGAACTGTAATATGCATGGGGAATCTCAACAGACTATAGATTCATATGCGAAGAAGAGTGAAAGTCAAACTAATCATTACCTGCATTTAATGCTCATTAACAGATCATTCTAGAAAAAAGTCTATTCATATTTCGTCGATATATGAGCACTATCGACATCTATCACGACAATACTTTGCAGATATGTGCCGTTATATGTCGATATGTGCCGATAGGTGTCGAAACCTATGTTGTATCGACATATATCGACGTATTTAATGCTTAGAGTGATATTCGAAGAAGAGTGAAAGTCAAAGTGATCATTACATGCATTTAAGGCACCGCTTAACAGATCATTCTAGAAAAACGTCTTTTGATCTTCCGTCGAAATCAGTCGATACATGATCATTATCGACATCTATCACGAGAATGCATCATAGATATGTGCCGATATGTGTCTATATTTAAGTTGTATCGACATATATCGACATATCTTATAGTTTGAAGTGTGTATACCAATAATATATAATTTTCGTTAGCTTTCTTCGTTTAGTTACAATAATATATATTTTACTTCTGCGTTTATGATAATGCAGAAATATGTCCACCCCGAATATTTATCCGTGTATGCTTTCGTGGGATGGAGAATGGAAAAAAGAGGGGCCCATGGACACTATGATATACGTTGGTGGTCAATCGAAGGTGCTCCATTTTTCAACGCCAACTGATTATCAAACTTTGAGAGATAGAATTCACGCTTCCTTGAATGTTGATGCAGCCTATTTTGAGATACAAATGGCAATGCACACAACATATGTTACGAGTATGTTACGAGTTCCATCTCGGCTTCCACCAACAATATGTTACGAGTATGTTACGAGTTCCATCTCGACTTCCACCAACAATATCGAGTGAAGCAAGCTGCTCTAAAAACTCAGCTGGCAAATAGTGTACTCTATCTTCTGTATTGATAATTTCTGTATTGATAATTTGTGTATTTTTTCCATGATAATTAAACGAGTGAGAGTTTGTGTCTTTTGAATCATATGTCCTACGTTAACGCCGATATGATCCCATATCGACTATATAGACGTCGATATGGTCCCATATGTCCTACGTTGACGCCGATATGATCCCATATCGACTATATAGACACTGATATGGTCCCATATCGACTATATACACGCCTTCCATGATCATATTTGTCCTACGTACACGCCGATATGATCCTATCTGTCCTACGTACACGCCGATATGGTCCCATATCGGCGTCTATAGACGCCGATATGTTCCCATCTGTCCTATGTTAACGCCGATATGGTCCCATATCGGCTATATAGACGCCGATATGTTCCCATCTGTCCTATTACGAACAAGCGTCTATCACCAATAATTTACATTAATAAGTTACCAACAATTTACATTCATAAGTTACCAACAATTTACATTAATAAGTTACCAACAAACGTTTACATTTTACAAAAGATTACCACCTCCTCTTCCTCCTCCTCTACCTTCCTTTTTACCCTGCCCTTCCTCCTCATGTTTAACCTTGATAGTCACATCTTCTATTTCTCCTTTGTCTTCACGTCTAGGTAAAGATGATTGGACAACTTGGTTAACCAGAAGAGTAAGCTGTCCATGATCGATCTCAACATCATGGCCGTCATGGCTCTCATCCTATTAAAACACCAATTAGAAACACATATTATATCATTATTCTATGTTAAAAGCACCATATTAAACGTTAAAAACAAACTTACATCAATCATTATAACAATTTCCCTCTCCTGCTCTTTCTTCTCCATCTCCTCCTGCTGGTTCTTCTCCCTTTCCTCATGCTCTTTCTTTTCCCTCTCCTCATGCTCTTTCTTCTCCCTCTCCTCCTGCTCTTTCTTTTCCCTCTCCTCATGTTCTCTCTTCTCCCTCGCCTCCTGCTCTTTCTTCTCCCTCTCCTCCTGCTCTTTCTTTTCCCTCTCCTCATGTTCTCTCTTCTCCCTCGCCTCCTGCTCTTTCTTTTCCATCTCCTCCAGCTGTTTCTTCTCCCTTTCCTCATGCTCTTTCTTCTCCCTCGCCTCCTGCTCTTTCTTCTCCCTCGCCTCCTGCTCTTTCTTTTCCCTCTCCTCATGTTCTCTCTTCTCCCTCGCCTCCTGCTCTTTCTTCTCCCTTTCCTCATGCTCTTTCTTTTCCCTCTCCTCATGCTCTCTCTTTTCCCTCTCCTCCTGCTCTTTCTTCTCCCTCTCCTCCTACTCTTTCTTCTCCCTCTCCTCCTGTTCTGTATTCTCCATCTCCTCCTGCTCCGTCTTCTCATTATCCTCTAGACCTTGTCCTCCAATCTCCATCTCATACATATCAACATCCCGTTGTGACTTCAGTTCCTGCACATCACGTTCCACAACGGACAATCTATTTACAAAGGCATTCATTTTCCTCTCTTGCTGACCAAACTGTTCAGTTATCATCTTCTCTTGCTCAGCAAACTTGTCATTCATTTTCTTCTCGTGCTCATCAAACATCCTCCTCAATAGTCGTTCCAGACCAGATTGTTTCTTCTTCTGGACAGGTAATCTAGGTGAGACAATGAAGGCATTTTCATCATTATCAGTCTCAGATTCACTGTCATCCTCTACATCAACATCTCCCCCTTCATATGTACCCAATCCCTCATGTTCCTCCTTTTCCATGCCTTCATCCTCTTGCTCCTCTTTCCCCTCTTCTTCCACCTCTTTCCCCTTTGCAACCTCTTACCCCTTTCCTCCTCTTGCCCCTTTTCCAAATCGATAAACACTTGGTCATAATTACACTGCAGACCATCCACATGGTTTACTAGATGATCATACCATGAGCTTTCTTTCTCGATGTCTTCAGCTGTAAGTTTCGTGGCATTTGGTTTTACACCCGACTAAAAATACAAATGTACAAATAAACAAATCAGTCAGATGTATAGCACAATAGTGACACATATAGGCACAATGAGTGGTCAACTTACTTTAAAAATGGCTAGAACTTTGGGCAATTTAGCGATACTGGTCTTTTTCCATCGTAGCCATCGTGGGATGCGAGTGCCTTTCTTCTCATACCATGCCTGGGTGGCATCCCATAGTTCGAACAACCAAGCCTGCAACAAAGTTCCAATTCATTATTTATGCTTATTACCAACGTTTCTAGTATACAGAATATACACACATCATACATGAAATACGTGTGCAAAACCATATAGGTTGTATGAGACACGGTTAGTCCTTAACTTCGCCCTATAAGCGACCAATTCATCAATTCGGTCTTTTCCACCATCTATCCCATTAACAAGAGACCTGTAGGTCACATCCCAGCCACAAACACCCCACGGGAACTCGTTAAACATTCTTGGAAATTCAGCAAGTTCCAACACCCAAGGAAGAACTTTTTTTTCGCGAGTGTTATCCAACACACAGCCAATGGCAAAATACAACATGGCAAATGAAGCTGCATCCTGATCAGATTCATCCTTCCAAACAGTTTGCAGCATAATTGTTTCCACGTCTTTATAGGATGGTGTAGGGATGCCTGGAAAAAACTTATTCCTAAATCTATATGGCTTATTTATCCCACTGAACCTTTCCAGAAATGCTTCCATGTCTCCAAACTGTAACCCACTTAGGAGTCCAAACTCCCAAACTCCCAATCCCCAAATCTTAACTCAACACCTCTAACTTTGAAGCAAAGCTCCCTGGGTTTGAGGTCTTCACGTATGATCTCCCTTGTTAAAATGGTATGGCAGAGGACTCCTGCAAATACTGTATTGGTCATTTCCAAATACTGGCCGAAGCAACTCTTCCTAAATAGATTTAGTTGGTCTGATGTTAACAACCCCTTTATCTGGTTTGCTGCTTCTAGGTTACACCTAACTGTGATGACGCTTTCCGTTCCAAATGCTTTTTTGTATTTATATCCAGATTTCTTCTTGGCTTTCTTCTTCGAAGGAGAGCCATGCTCATCTCTCTTCCTCTTGTCTACACGATCATGCTGAAAAATGTTGTAGACATATCATCAGGGAACATACAATTAAGCTAATTATAACATTGAGCTAGAATGAGCTAGCGTATGCTAAAACAAGAGAGTTATCAGTAATAGTTCGTCGATATGAATGTTCTATCGGCAATATAACGTCGATATGAATGTTCTATCGGCAATTAGATCGACGATATGAATGTTATATCGGCAATATATCGTCGATATGGATGTTCTATCGGCCATTAGGCTGTCTATGACTATGTACTATCTACAATTAGGTTGCCGATGAACATACACATCGACGAATTTCAACCAAACCGAATGACTTCCTAACACTAGACGAACCCAGAAAAAACCCTAAGACCAGAAGCAGTAAACGAAACGAAACGAAATATTCCTTCTCAAACACAACAAATGTACATGCAATACAAGAGAGAAACGCAAATGTAAAGTCAAGTTATTTACCCTCTTTTTCGTTCTTCCTTCTGAATTCGATTCGTTGTCTGAGCTTGGTGTTCTCGCCATGTCCACTCGAAGTAACAGAGATTCGCCGGATGAAATGTACAGAATCGGCCAATGAATAGCCGGAAAGTTGAGAGAGGAATAGAGGGGTGTTAGGTTAGAGTGATGGAAGTTCGAATGTTGAAGAGCGGGAGCGGAGTGTTAGAGATGAGGGCAATGTTGGAATTTAGTTAATGAAATGTGTTAGTTTTGGTGAGTTTCTCAAAAGGAGTTAGAAAAGAAAACTAGCCCTTTAAAAGGTGCTAGTTTTGTAATTGTCCCTATTTTTTATTGTGTTAGTTGCTGTAAAATTTCCATGATAAAAGTAGTCTTTATCTTTGAAGCTTAGTTTTCTTAAAGCCACCATTTGTTGAAATAGGCTTTAGGCAAAGTTGATATTTTAATAATGAAACCGATTTCCGACTAAACAATCTAGATAGGTTTTCCTTACCACATTTTAATTTCAAGTTGACTTCCCTTTAAATATGTTTTTTTAACCAATACTACATGAATGTAGAAAGCATAAGTTGTTAATGCATTTTAATTGTAGTTCACAATATGTGTTGAAATAGTTGTTTATCCATTGTTGTTTTGATGCATTTAAAAACTTTTTGGGGTGTGCAATTATTGTAATCATTGGTTGAGATATTCTCATTATGATGTATATATTCCCTTTCTCACATTATATATCATTAGACATGTCCACGGGCCCGGGTACCCGCCCGGCCTGGGCATGTCCGTGTCCTTTGGACCGGGCTTGGACAATGAAATTTACTCTTAGGCCCAGCCCGGTCCAGGCCTGCTAAAGCCCGCCTATTTTTTGGACGGGCTTGGGCCATATGAAAATATCACGGACCGGCCCGGCCCAGCCCGACCCGCCTTATTAATATTAATTAAAAATATTATATATTTATAATTAAATATTTATTTTAAGTATAAATTTAATTTTTTATAATTAAAAATTAATAATATTTTTTTAGGTGGGCTTATATGGGTTGGGCTTGGGATTTGATTTTTAAGCCCGAGCCCGTCTAAATTAATACTAGGCTGGGCTGGGCTTGGGACGAGCACTTTTACACAAAAGCCCGTCAGGCCCGGCCCAGCCCGACCCATGGATAGGTCTATATATCATAGATCTAGTATATCAGTAATTTTCACTTCATCAATGACTGACCAAGTGAATTTTGTTAATCACCGTTGGATTGAAGCTTATTAAAATTATATGGTGGAGATTAAAATTATCGTAAGGCTTAGATTCACACCTCCTAGATCTAATGGTGAATGACCAAATTCACTTGGTCAGTCACTGACCAGGTGAAAACCACCGCTAGTATATATGCAACCTCATTTCCCATGACCATATTAACAAGTAAAAAACAGCCTTGAATTTTCGAACATAAAAACTAAAAAATAAGGGGTTTAAAAATATCATTTTGAGATCGTATTATCTCTCATTATGTTAAGTGAATTTTTGGTTGTTTATGTTACCCCTTAATTCCACCTCCCGCAATAAACTACAGGCCCGCTCGGCACCTTGTGTTTTTATCGGCTATCCATCACATCATCGTGGATATAAGTGTTATGAATTATCAACTCATAAAATTATTGTATAAAGACATGTTATTTTTTATGTGTCCAAATTTCCCTTCTATAATCTCAATCAACCTAGTTCATCTTCCTATGACTTTCTAAGTGCAGGACTACTACCACTACATGCCACCATACAATCTGTCCCTCCACTCTTGGACCACACTACAGCGGATCAGCCTCCTGCTGACCCAGCTACGCCTAACGCATCCCAGCCCGACTCTCCTGTCGCGCCCAGCTCTCCGGCCCAGCCCACTTTCCCGGTCCAATCCCCACCATTCTCGCCCGAGCGTTTCCAGCAAGCCTCCCCAAACACTCCCATGTCCTCTCCTCACTCCTCACTCCCCAAATCCAAATCCTACTACTCCCCACTCACCACCCACTACTTCACATCCAGCAGTACCCCCGACACCCATACCACCTTACTCTCCTCAGATACGCACCCGAGCTCAACATGGCATCTTCAAACCAAAGCAGCCTCTGAACCTACACACTCATACCCAACAAAAATCTTCACCTTACCCATTAGCCATAATAATGCATTCAATAACCATAATTGGAAATTAGCTATGCACGATGAATATAATGCTCTCATTAAAAATAAGACGTGGGTCTTAGTACCCCGTCCGTCTAATGCTAATTTTATTCCAAGTTTCTGGCTTTTCAGGCTTAAATACAATTCAGATGGCTCATTTACTCGTCAGAAAGCACGCCTTGTCGGCAATGGCGTCGGACAATAAGCTAGTATCGACTGTGGGGAGACTTTCAGTCCAGTTGTCAACCCTGCCACCATCCGAGCCGTTCTTAGCATCGCTCTCTCTAAAAATTGGAGTCTCCACCAATTTGATGTCAAGAATGCCTTCTTACATGGTGACCTACATGAAACGGTGTACATGTCTCAACCGCCAGGTTTCCGTGATCCGGCTCATCCCACTTATGTGTCCTTACTTAAAAAAATCCTTATATGGACTTAAGCAAGCACCCCGTGTATGGTACCAACGGTTTGCGACTTTTGTAGCTCAATTGGGTTTCACTCATAGTCGGTGTGATAATTCTTTATTTATTTATCGTGATGGAGCTAACATTGCTTACATTCTTCTTTATGTTGATGATATCATTTTAGCTTCCTCTTCAGATCAACTTCGTGACTCCATCATGTCTGTTACAGTATTAAATAGATATTATTAGTAGTTGGTATTTAAGTAAGTAGGTGGGAAGTAAGGAGTTAGGAATTAAATGTTGATTGTATATATATATCTTGTAATAACTTTGAGCATAATAACAAAATATACTTTCAAATAACCCTTGTGTGGTTACATGGTATCAGAGCCAAACATTTTGGCTTAGGAAAGTATTTCTCTGAGTTTGAACGATAAACGACGGTCCGGGTTGGAAGTCGATTTTTCAAACACGTCTGTTCATCTCACCGCCCCCTCCATTGGATTCCCCTGCCACCAATCTGTCGGGTTGCTGAACTCCGGCAAGCAGAAAGTCCGCGCGTAAGGCTCACGCGCCGCTTCTCTCTCCGATGCGCCGCCCACTCGCCGGCGCGTGGGGGCACGTGGCTGCTCCGTTCCCCGCCGTTTTTCTTCTGTCAGCCTCGCCTCGGTATCTCCGGCCTGTCTGTGTGGTTAGATTCTCGTTGTGGTAACTCCGGTCAGTCTCCTTCTTTATGGTTACTCGGCTTGTGTTCAGTTTCCTCCCATTTTTTCTGATCTGATCTGATTTTTTCTTTACAATAGAGGTTGCTATATTTGCCCTACTTTATCTTGGTCCTGTTAAAATTATCAGTAGTGCCTTTACTGTTCTTTGAATTTTTTGAATTTTTTGGTGGTCACTGTCATTTGCTTGGATTGACAATGAGTGAGGAAAGGGATAAGAAAGTCATGACTGAAATTACTGTTGGTACCACTCGAATTACGGACAGAAAATTGACTGGAGTTAAGGATTACACTCAGTGGAAACGTACTATTACTCGGTACATTAATAGTGTTGATTTGGGGGATCATTTGAGTAATAATCCTCCACCTAGAGATGATCAGGGAAGTAGGAAGAAATGGATGATGGTAGACTATAAACTGTTTAATCTGATTCAGAATACTTTGGACTCTACTATTGATGACATTGTGACTCATTGTGATACTGTCAAAGAAATGTGGGAATACTTAGAGTCTATGTATGCTAGTAAACAAGACTTGACTCATATTCATAACTTGCTGTCTTCATATTATCGTCCTCAGAGAAAGGGCCGCACCTTCTTTCAGTATTATAATGAATGTAAGCAGATTTGTGAGGAGAAGCGGTCTCGATTTCCTATGACAGCTGATGTTAAGCAGATGCAAGAGGATGATGATCGTATATTTGTTCTTGGATTTCTAGAGGGTCTTGGTCCTGAATTTGAAATAGCACGCAGCCAGATATTGACCAGTGGGACACTTCCCTCCTTTGCTGATGGTCGACTTCTTCCCGTGTGTAAGGATATTGAAAAGACGTCTGATGTGATGTCTCAAGAGACAATGGCTCTGGTGAGCAATACGACACATGGAGTTCAAAGTGGTCCTCAGAATTCCACTACTTACCGTATCTCTCAAAGTGGTCTTCAGTTATGCCATCATTACGGTAAAGAAGGACATATTAAAAAGAACTGTTGAAAGCTACATGGTTGGCCTCAGAAAGGTACCAATCGAAAGTTTGCTCACATTGCTGCTGGTGATGGTATCCTACTGTCCCCTCAATCTTCGTCTTCTACTCCTACTGTCACTATCTCTGTTGATGAATATGCTCGACTTCATCAACTGTCTCTTGATCATGGTGCCTCCCAGTCCGCCACTACTGCTTTGGCTAATACAGGTAATCAGGCTGCTTGTCTCTCCACCTCATCCCGTAGTTGGGTTATTGATTCTAGTGCTACCGATCACATGACTGGTAACACAGGTATTCTTTCTTCTTTTGATTCTAATATCAATCTGCCATCTGTTACTTTAGCTAATGGAGCCACCGCTTCTGTAAATGGTCATGGAACTGCTCATCCTACCTCCAAAATCTCTTTATCCTCTGTTTTATGTCTTTCTCAATTTCCTTTTAATCTGTTATCTGTTAGTCAACTCACCAAAGCCCTTAATTGTTGTGTTGTTTTCTTCCCAACTTATTGCCTTTTTCAGGATCTTGGGACAAAACAGAATATTGGTAGAGGGAAACTGGTGAATGGGTTGTATGTTCTTAACTCCACTGAAGCGGTGCCAAGACCAATTGCCTGTACAAGCTCCTCTCTGTTGCAGCTTCATTGTCAGTTTGGTCATCCATCTCTTCCTGTCTTGCAGAAAATGTGACCGAGTCTTCCAAGGAACTCTATTTTGGAGTGTGAAGCATGTCAGTTTGCTAAGCACCATCGTGTCCCATATTCTCCTCGGATAAATAAACGTGTTGAGTCTGTCTTTGATTTAGTTCACACTGATGTGTGGGGTCCTTGTCCTATTGTTTCTAAACTTGGTTATCGTTATTTTGTGACTTTTATGGATGATTTTTCTCGAGTTACATGGCTTTATCATTTGAAGCACCGTTCAGATTTATTTACTGTTTTTTGTGCTTTTCATGCTGAGATTAAAACTCAATTTAATAAAAATATTTGTATTTTGCGAAGTGACAATGCCAAAGAATACTTATCCAGTACTTTTCAGTCATACCTTCTCCAACATGGTATTATTCATCAAACGTCATGTGTTGTTACACCACAACAGAATGGTGTAGCTGAAAGGAAGAATCGCCACTTACTTGAAGTCACCCGGGCTATCATGTTCCAAATGCAAGTCCCGAAAATATTCTGGGCAGATGCTGTTTCCACTACCTGTTACCTCATCAATCGTATGCCGTCCGCTGTTCTTCAGGGTCAGATTCCATACTCTATCTTGTTTCCTTCTCAATCTTTATTTTCTCTTGCCCCTCGTATTTTTGGGTGTACTTGTTTTGTACACGATATTCGTCCTCAAGTCTCCAAACTTGACAACAAATCTCTCAAGTGTGTATTTTTGGGATATTCTCGAAGTCAAAAAGGGTACCGTTGTTACTCTCCATCCTTGGGGCGCTATCTTGTGTCGGCCGATGTCACGTTCTTTGAGAATACATCTTTCTTCCGTCCATCTTCCCCTTCACCCTCTTCTCCTGCTGATACATCTGATGATGATTTTTTGATCTATACTGTAAGTGAACAGGTTGTCCCTCGTCCTCCTATTCGTCACGTTTATTCTAGGCGTGTGCAGCCTGCGGTTACGGCACCTGCTCTAGGACCAGTCACCAATGATACCTCATCTGTTTCAGCTCTAGATCCTACACCTTCATCTGAACCCAGTCTTGATCTCCCTATTGCTCTTCGGAAAGGTACAAGGTCTTGCACTTACCCTATCTCCTCCTTTGTTTCTTATAATGCCTTATCACCCTCTTCCAAGTGTTTTGTAGCTACCTTAGATTCCATTGCAATTCCAAGATCCATTTTAGAGGCTATGGATCATCCTGATTGGCTAGAGGCAATGAAAGAAGAACTGAATGCACTCGAACAAAATCACACTTGGGACCTTGTGGACTTACCAAAAGATCGGAAGAAAATTGGTGCTCGGTGGATCTGGACTGTTAAGATGAATCCTGATGGTACTGTTGCTCGAGTGAAGGCTCACTTGGTTGCTAAAGGCTATGCTCAGACTTATGGTCTTGATTATTTTGATACTTTCTCTCCTGTTGCCAAACTCACCTCTGTCTGTCTGTTCATTTCTTTAGCTGCCACTTACAATTGGGAGCTTCATCAATTGGACGTTAAAAATGCTTTCTTGCACGGTGACCTGAATGAAGAGGTTTATATGGAGCAACCTCCTGGATTTGTTGCTTAGGGGGAGTCTGGAAAGGTGTGCAGATTAAGAAAGTATCTGTATGGTTTGAAGCAATCTCCTCGTGCATGGTTTGGTAAATTCAGTGCCGCAGTAATGGAATTCAGCTTACACAGAAGTGCATATGATCCCTCTGTTTTCTACTTCAGTTCTAGCTCTGGATGCATTCTACTGGTTGTGTATGTTGATGATATCATAATTACAGGAAGTGTTGTTGCACGGATTAAGGAGTTGAAGAAGTTCCTTGGTACTTGCTTCCAAACAAAGGATCTTGGTCCTTTGAAATACTTCTTAGGAATAGAGGTATCTCGCAGTAGGAAAGGAATTTGTTTAAATCAGAGAAAATACTGTTTAGATATGCTGAAAGATGCAGGTCTAATTGAGGGAAAGACGTGTGATGCTCCAATGGTGCCCAATGTGAAGTTGAAGTCTGATGATGGTGACTTACTCAAAGAACCTGAGAAATACAGGAGAATTGTTGGCAAACTGAATTATCTCACAATTACTCGTCCTGACATTTCATTTCCTGTGAGTGTGGTAAGTCAATTCATGTCCTCACCTAGAACAATGCATTGGGATGTTGTTACTCACATCCTAATGTATCTAAAGGGAGCTCCTGGACGAGGCTTGTTATATCAAAATCATGGACATCACGTCGCAGAAGGCTTCACTGATGCAGACTATGCTGGAGATTTGTCAGACAGACGCTCTACTACTGGGTACTGTGTATTTGTTAGGGGAAATCTAGTTTCATGGAAGAGTAAGAAGCAAAGTGTAGTTTCTAGATCCAGTGCAGAATCTGAATACCGAGCTATGGCACAGGCTACGTGTGAACTTGTGTGGTTACGTCGTCTACTTGGCGAAATTGGGTTTGACCAGATAAAACCAATGAAGTTATATTGTGATAATAAAGCAGCTATCTATATTGCAAATAACTATGTGTTTAATGAAAGAACAAAGCATATAGAAGTTGACTGTCATTTTACTCGAGAGAAGTTGGAGGATGGTACAATCACAACTCCACATGTCAGAACCGGAAGTCAATTAGCAGATGTGTTCACCAAGGCTTTACCAGGAACTCGAGTCAATTACATTTGTAACAAGCTGGGCATGATAAATATCTATGCTCCAGCTTGAGGGGGAGTGTTACAGTATTAAATAGATATTGTTAGTAGTTGGTATTTAAGTAAGTAGGTGGGAAGTAAGGAGTTAGGAATTAAATGTTGATTGTATATATATATATCTTGTAATAACTTTGAGCATAATAACAAAATATACTTTCAAATAACCCTTGTGTGGTTACAATGTCCAAACTTGGGGTCGAGTTTGCTATGAAGGACTTAGGTCCTCTAAGTGATTTTCTAGGTATTTCTATCACTCGCACATCTAGTGGCCTCTTTCTCTCTCAACGAAAATATGCATCTGAAATTATTGAGAAACCCGGTATGTCAGCCTGCAAATCGTGTCTCACACCCGTTGACACCAAAGCTAAGCTCAACACCTCCTCTGCTAATCCGTATCATGATCCCACTTCTTATCATTGCTTTGTCAGAGCCTTACAGTACTTGACTCTCACGAGACCGGACATCGCTTATGCCATGCAACAAATTTATCTATTTATGCATGATCCGCGCACCCATCACATGAATGCACTCAAACGCATAATCTGGTACCTTCAAGGAACTCTTCATCTGGGTCTTCATCTTCATCGCACATCACTCAACAAATTGGTCTCCTACACCGATGCGGATTGGGGCGGATGCCCGGACACCCGACGGTCAACTTCTGGCTATTGTGTATATCTAGGTGACAATTTGCTTTCATGGTATGCAAAACGACAACCCACACTTTCTCGCTCTAGTGTTGAAGCTGCATACCGAGGCGTCGCCAATGTCATCTCTAAAACATGTTGGCTCCGCAACCTCCTCCTCGAGCTTCACCACCCTCTCCCCACCGCCACCTTGGTCTATTGTGATAATGTAAGTGTCATTTACCTTTCGGGAAATCATGTTCAACATCAACGCACAAAGCATATTGAAATGGATATTCACTTTGTTCAGGAGAAAGTGGCACGTGGTCAAGTTCGGGTTCTCCATATACCTTCTCGTCACCAAATTGTAGATATTTTCACCAAAGGTCTACCAATTCAATTGTTCGAAGACTTCCGCTATAGTCTCAACGTACATCCTCCTCCCGTTTCGACTAAGGGGGTGTATTAGAATAAGTCAACTTTTTGTTACCATATTTTATCTGTTACCATATTCTATCCCTAAAATCCTGTGAAGATCACAATTTGACTGTATTTCAATTACCTAGTTATGGCCTTAATTATATGGATATTTATTTGTAATTATTGTATAAATATTAGTGAAAGGAATGAACCAATCAAGGATTCCAATTCTATCAATTTGCATTAATGTCAAAACAAGATAAAAAAAACCAAGTTAACTATGTGATAACATCCGTCATGAAATGTGAAGGACTAAGCTGGAGATATTCCCTAACAAAGAGGGCTTAAAGAGAGATAGACCCGCCTTCAAGATATATATGGCAAACAGATAAGGATACGACGTCGTCTTAAGTATTCCTTCCGATGATCCGCCACATAGCACATAACAGGAATACGATGTCGTGCCAGGGCTACTTACAAGGATCCGCCCAAGAAGGGGTCAAAGGGGATTCGCCTTATATGGCAATACCCTTATAAAAGAAGCAAAGGATTAGACGACGTAACTCGGTATCATTTAAACAAGCATTGATGATAGCCGAGAATCTGTCAAAGCTCGGAAGTTAGAAGATGAAGTTAAAACACATTGAAAGAGCATTACTCTTCATTAAAAGAGAAGGTTATTACAGTTATCACTCAAATTTGTATAAATACCTTTGTAGCATGACAATAGAGGTACACTTTTACACACTCTTCTTAGCTTCGTCTTGTCATTACAGTTTATTCTCTTAAGAAGTTTACTGACTTAGGCATCGGAGTGCCCCCGACCGATCCCAACGGCGCCTCACAGGGATGCTCTATGGTGTTGCTAAATCTCAACAATATCACTATGTTATATAGGTCATGAATTATTGATAATTGAGTTAAATGGCAAGTTTAAAAAAGTTGTGCTAACTTTAAACATAATATATTGTTGTTTTTAAATTGAATCAAAATCAAATTTATAAAATTAATCTACTTTGTTTCTCTTCATTCCTGTGTTGTTTGGATTTGTTTGAATAATTGTTGGACCTAATCGGATATGATGTTAGTGTTACTCATACGAATTACTGATATGGGTATTTTATCTGCATCTTTTAATACGGTTTTCGGAATTATTTCGTATTGTTTTCAGTCGTTTTATGTCAATTTAGTAGTCTTAATCTTTCTTTCGTCAACTTTTAATCTTTATTTACTTTTATAGCATTTATTTATGTTTATGTTAAAATTGTGTCATTTCCAATAAAAGATTGTCAAATTCTAATTAAAGCTTATTTTAATTCCAATTTCCATAAAGTCAATTAACCAAAAATAAATTAATTTGACTTGGTATTTAATGGGATTTTTTTGGTAAATTAATTAAATAGATTTAATACTAATTTAATGTGATTTCTTGTGAGATTTTATGGAGATTTGTAGGGATTTCGGTAAAGGAGTTTGACTGACTGAAAATTGCAAAGATCATGCCTCGCTGGGAGCAAGCTCGATGAGTTGGCCATCAAAACTCGTCCCAATCGGCCACTTAAGGCCAACTCATTAGGAGATGGCCCTCCTCATGAGCAAGGCCAGCTCGACGAGCTGGCAATACGAAAGTGAAGTTGTTGACTCCGTCTTTCGAATTAGAATTTGGCAATCTTCCCGTGTATATTGTAACTATAGTAAATATTTGAATTAGGTATAATAGGATTTGATTTTTACCTATTTAAAGACCTTGGATATTCATTCCAAGGCATCCATAGTTATTTTGTAAATTTCTTCTCACCTTGAGATACATCTGAAATTCATCCATTTTGTCATTGTTCATCTGCAAAAACTTCGTCTGCCATCAAGCCACAAGTTCTCAAAGTACCACCTCCAGTTCGGAATGACAATCGCTCGAGTCGACAGGTTCCTTAAGGTGATCTTTTCCCCTTTTACTCTTGTTAACTAGTAAGATCTCTTTGGATTTTGAATTGGTTATAAGTTTGTGACATTTACTATCATCTTTAATATAAGTTTTAATTCAGTTTCATTTCTCTGTTTATTGAGTTCTTTAATTATTGTATTTGCATATTTTGATTGAATGATTCGTAAGTCCGAATATAGCCTGCTGGTTCATATTGTGATTCCAATCCGATCATATATACTAGAGATTGTAGGTATTGACAACACCATAGTAACGGACCCGAAATTGTAGGTAGAAATTTATATAAAATAAAAGTAAATTACACCAATTGTATCTGAACTTTACTCTAACTCACACTTTGGTGCCTAAATAACATTTTGTTACAAAAATATACCTAAACTAATGATGACTGGAAAATTTAATCTATTTTACCAGTGACTCACGGTCAACTTGAAGGTTGACTAAAAAATTAATTAAAATTCAGGACCCACAATATACTCAACTAATATATAATTACAAAAGTACCTTTTAATTAAATATAAAATACTACTCTCTTACAGGTCTCTCTCCCTGCTCTCTCTCTCTCTCTCTCCTTGCCCCGTCTCAATTGAGAACTCAAACATCTTGAACCTCCTCCATCCAGGGATTCGATCTCCTGAACCTCATCCATCCATTGAAAAGCATTTGAAAGAAAATGACAAAAAAAAGAAACAACTTACTTAGACAGCCTTGACCTCCCATGTGAGTATTCATTCATGAAAGCCTTCCCCGACAAAAAGACAAGCTAACTCAAAAAAACCCTGCATTTGCTTGCATTTTAAAGCATCGACTAAAGTAGGGCATAAACAAAATGTCATCATCACCTCATATGTTCTTTTTTTTTCAATTTCATTATGAAAACCTCACTGCATCTGCTTCAATATTTTCTTCGTCAAACTCCTTTCTGATCTCAACCATTCCAAATTCTCCGATTCCTTTGAAACTAGGCTAACTGACGATGTTTCAATCAACTATAACGCCTAATTCATTAATTAGTGTGATCAATCCATCGTTTACATCTTTGAGAAACGTGGTTGCCTTTGAATTTATGCATCTTTAATTGGAGTTCCCAAAACTCAACAGCTTCCTTTTCCATGATTGTCCTATTATCAAATACAACCACCATCAATGTACTGTGAGAGACAAATCGAAGAGAGAGAGGGAATAAGACAAAAAGAGAGGGAATGAAATTAGGTGATGGCTACCAACGGTGGTTTTTTGAGAAGGAATGACCGGAAGGAAAAGGGACAACATGTGAGAGAGTGAGAATGGATGAGAGAGAAAGAAACTAAGACAGAGAAATTAGTCAAAATCTTGATTAAAAATGGTCAAAACTCGGATTGACTGGTTAGTGACTGGCTAAACGTACTAAATTGCCCGGTTACCAATACTTAAGGTATTTTTTGGGACAAAATATAATTCATGTACCAAAGTGTGAATTGAGGTATAATTTAGGTACCATTGGTGTAATTTATCCTATAAAATAACTACATCATTCGAAACTCAAAATACATGTGTGCATATCTAAGTGTACCGAGCATTTGGATAGAAAAAAGTTGAAAATAACTACATTCAGTGTGAAAAAAATTAAATCACATCATATTCAATATAGGGTCACAAAAATGAATCTTTTTAGTTGTATAACCATATGTGGAACTGCTGAATTTTTGTGTCATCTTTGTTTGATTGAAGCATGAACTGTTGCATTGCAAAAAATTCCTAGAAAAGACTGACTCAACAATTGCCTAATGCATATCCCTTATGATTTATATATTTTTTTATAGTTAATATTTTAAAAGCCATGGTTAGTTCATGAATTTAACGAAGATTTTTATGGTGAAGAATTGCATCTTGTCATTATTGGATATATCAGAACAAAGGTATCATCGAACATCAACAAAATCATTGAATAACAACAAAGAAAAATATATTAATTACAAAATATGATATTAATTTTCAACAAATTGCAAAATATAACTTCTAAAATCACTTTAACATCATTCATGATCAAATAAACATTAAAATTAATTAACTCAAATTATTTAATTCAATATCATAATTTATGCACTCATTGGCATTCATAAGTTCATGATGATACAATAACATTGTATACCTCTTATGATGTAAATCAACAGAGGTGTTGTTATATGCTTATTTTTTATGAAATGCTCCGCAAATGCACACATTACTTTCTATGTATAATTTGCAAACAAATGAAATTAATAATTATTTAAGCTAGCATAAACTAAAATACTATAAAAAAACAGAAATAACATTCATACAATATTCATTTAAAATGGTACAAACAGACTTGTTATCTAACTATGGAAGGTTTTGCATCTCCTCAACAATATATGGTTATCGTGTACTTGTACCGGCGTATGGGTTAGAATTTTGATCAATATCGGTCGAGATTTCATAAAAACCCGACAGCTCGATAAAAAAGGGTAGCAATTCATAATATTATGCTAGGGTTGATCTTGCTTCACCAGACATCAAAGGGAGTCCTCAGCGAATTATACAAATAAGTCATTCGATCTATAAAAGACAGGCTAGCTAATACCCAATGATTTCATCTTTTTCCCAAGAAAATCGAAAAGAGTATATGATCAATATTTAACCATAATATGGTGCAATCCATGAAATAACAAAGTATTAAAGGGATAATTTCTTGATGTTTTTCCAGTATGAAGTCATCATGTCTAATATGTATGCCATATAG
Organism: Euphorbia lathyris; assembly: GCF_963576675.1. Classification (NCBI taxonomy): domain Eukaryota; kingdom Viridiplantae; phylum Streptophyta; class Magnoliopsida; order Malpighiales; family Euphorbiaceae; genus Euphorbia; species Euphorbia lathyris. The sequence continues at coordinate 28,523,171 of NC_088910.1, read as the reverse complement.
ATACTGAATATGCTCATAAAAAAATGAATTTGTTATTGTGCACCTTAATACGCAACATTTACCATAAATCATTTTCTTTTGTAAGTAATAGAATATTATATTGACATGCTGCAAAAATTACATTGAAAAAAAATACAAATATGATTATATCGAGAAAAGTATGAAATATTAGTGTACGAAACATTTAATTAATACAAGATAAAACCAAATTCTAAAAGAAGCATTAACAAATGAACTATTAAATGAATTCAACATTTACATACTGTTTCTGTAAGACAACGTCCAATGGTATGTAAATCATACAATCAAATTGATAACTTGCTGGATCCGCTTTGATATTCTTTGCCGGAGTTACCTGCAAGACAGAACCAAAGACAGGATCTCCGGGAAAACTCTCTGACGATCAAGTCAGTTTTTGTAAGAATTAGTCTATAATTTAGCAATAGCTTTGTGGGAAGAAATGTCAACGTACCTCCCCCCTTATTCTTAAGGCCTTTTATAGGTGTTTTTTGGGTAGCCGCCGAGGGCGGTTACTCCTTAGTGGGCCACGTTCTGAGGGCGGTTACCCCTTTTTAGACCACGTCCCTTTCGTGGCTTTCATGGCAACGAACGTGGTTCTGAGTGGGAGTCTTGACGCTCCGTTTAGGAATTCGGGGCGGTTTACTCGCTGTGCCCGCTTCCTTCATTCGGGTCCCGTCCAATCTTAGCCCATGGGGCTTTAATATGGGCTGGACTTGCGAAATGAATATAACCCGTTTTGGGCTTCACGGGTTATCACATGCCTCCCCCGTGGTCTAGCAAGAGCCCTTTTAGGGTCTTTTTATAGGGGACACTTCGTCTTTGTCCGATTATTTCAAAGTTTTGAATTTGTGCATTTCCCCTCTTTCATTTTCTCCGGCGTCGACCTTTTAATTCCGTTACTTCTTTTCCGGCGTTGACCTCTTAATCCCGTCACTTCACTGTGTTGTCTTTTTCATGTAAGTTTTTCTTTTCACATTTGTTCCTTGTTCGGCTTTTTGCTTCTGTTTTCCTTTTATCGATCATATCAGACCTCGACTTCGCGCCGTTTGACGACGATTATGTCCGCGAGGTCTCTAACGAGGTCGAAGAGATGGTTGAGGAAGCTTCAACCAGCTCTCCTGGGTGTAATTCTCATCCCGCCGACTTCCTTCATCTGGCGAATACAACCGACGAGGGTTTAGGTTTTGACCCCAAAAAGTTGATTCCGCCACCTGTCCCAACCCCTCGTTTGTTACCAAAGAAGGACAGGTCGGGAAGTCTGGTTTGTCAAGAGATAATCGATGATTTGCGGGAGCATTATCCCTGGCTCCGAGGTCTCGAGACTATCATTCCTGGGGAGGATAGGGGACCGGGCGATTACCCAAAGGGGTACTTCACTATTTTCGTGGCCCAGATTATCTGCGGCTTCACTTATCCGCTGGCGGATGAGATTGCTTCCGTCTTAGGCGGTTACGGAATCGCGCCCGGGCAATTGCATCCTAACGGCTGGGCCGATTTGACTCTGGACAAATTCCTGGCGGATTGTTTGGAGGTTCCCTTTTCGCTCAAAATCTTCTCCAAGCTCCACCATTTCAAAAGCTCGGCGGGGTATTTCACTTTCATCCGCCAAAGCGGATACTATGGTTTTGACGAGAAGCTGAACAAGATCCGCGAGTGGGATCGATCTTACTTTTTTATCAAGTTTAATGAGGAAAACCTGAACTTCCTTCGTTGTTGGAGCCGACCCAACGTAAAGAGTTTGAACTTCGGGTATCCCAGCAAGGAAGAATCCGCCGTTATCAAGTTCCTGAAGAGCACTCCTCCTTTTGTATGGACATACGATCAGGCCTTTCATATGCTAAGGAGCCGAGTAGCGATTGCGTACCGCGAGGGGGATCGCGTTGTCTATATTCCTTACCGCGTTTTTGTGCAAGGTACTTTTTATTTCCGAGTTGATGGTTTCTTTTAACCCTTTGCAGGGGTGATCCTTTATCTCAAATCGCTGCAGATCGGGAGGCTAAAGCCCTGGCGAGAAGAAAGAAGCGGATGACGGAAACCGCTTCCGTTGTAGGGGCGGATCCTTCTGGAGGGACGATTCCTTCTATTGGGGCGGCTTCCCCGGTTAGGGCTTCCGCTTCACAAGGTCCCGCTTCTGCCTCCGAGGATCTTCCTTTAACCAAGAAGCGGAAGATAAGTGCGGATACAGAGTCTTCTCGTTCTAAAAAGAAGAACACTTCTGTGTCCCTTACTGTTGGCGGCGCACCTGTATCCGCCTCGTCTAAAGGAAAGAGCAGTACCCCCATTCACGAGGTATCTTGATCTACTCCCTCTCGTATTGCTACTTTTTCCTCATGAGCTATCTGCCGTTCTCTTGATATTTTTCTTTATGCTTTTGCAGCCAATCCCCGATATTAGCGGATGGTGGACTAGGACTTTCGGCCTGGCCGTGAACTTCTCTTGCAAGGATATTGTATCTTCCATATGCAATGTCCTCGGGCGACTTCCCTCTGCCTCCCGTGTGCGCGAGCAAGTACCGCTCCCTACTGCTGTGGAGGGGATCGAGAAGCGTTCTGTAGAGGTATATTATTGCTTTGTCCTTCGCTTTCGAATATCTTGTGTTCATTGTAACCGCATATTTCTATTCGCCCATTTTTATTTGTGAGACGTGTTATATGCAGATTATCAATTTCGCTGAGGGCATTCTCCGAAGGGATGCAGAGCGAGCCAAGGAGTTGGAAAGTCTTGGTACGGAATTGGCGACTCAGAAGTCGCTTTATGATGATGTCCAAGGGAAGGTGAAGGTCCTAGAGGGCACCTGTCAGAAGGCCGTGGGCGAGAAGGAGGAGGCCCTTAAATCCCTTCAGGCCAAGTCCGATGAACTGCAAAAAGCCCTCGATGACCTAGCTGCTTTCAAGGAGGCCCAAAAGAAGAGGGTTGAGGAGATTTTGGCTGAAGATGGCGCCCGCATCTACTGGTATGGGGAGCGGATTCATGCCGCTTATGAGCACGGGCATCAGGGTCTAGTACTTAACCGCCCCAAAGTTCCCATCCCTGAAAAGGATTTAACTGGGGAGTGGGATAAGCTGGAAGCCGAGGATGCTGATATGGATGAGGTACTCTTCTTAGATTGGAAGAGTCTTCAGGATCCTCCGATTAGCTGCGAGATCCCTATTCAGCCCGCGGAAGGAGAGGCACCCCAAGCCGTTTCTCAACCTGTGCAAGAGGTACCTCTCACCGAAGAGGTTACTGAAGCGGTTACCGATTCAAGGGTTGAGGATTCGCTTGAAGTAGATCCTCCTACCGGAGGAGATGAGGGAGTCGCTGCAGTCCAAGAGGGCATTAGGGGCGAAGGAGAGGAAGATGTAGCGTAGCTTAACTTATATTTGGATTTTTGTATGTAAAAACCATGTAACAAACCGCTCTGATATATATATTTTCTTTCGGTTGTTGGTTTTCATATGTGTGTGATTGTCACTTTTTTGCCCTTTATATGTGCCCTTTGTCTTTTTGCCGACTCCATATTTGTGTTTCTTCATAGCTAGGGTGGCCAGACCCTTTTTGCAATTTTGAGTACTCGTTTATTCGCTTAATTTTATGCCTTAACTTATAATTCTTCTTTCGAAAATAATCATAAGTTTTGATCATAAGGTTTTGCGAGTGATGCGTAATCATGCATCCGCCTTTCTTTAACAGGCAACACATTCATGTGTTTTTGATTTTATCCCTAAGGTTTTTTGCGAGTGATGCGTAATCATGCATCCGCCTTTCTTTAAGAGGCAACACATTTATGTGTTTTTGAAAAGAATCCGCATTTTTTTGTAACATACTGAGTGAATGTAATAACTTTTATTGATGACGAGAAAAAGTTTATTACATATGTACACCAATTGTGCGGGATCGAAGCCTCATTAAAACCTTTTATCAGAAAACCCAGTGGGAAAAACTCATAAAAGGAAAAAGAGTACTCGTCATTTCCTCGAACTACTCGGCCTTTCTATATAGGCGTAGATTCTCTAGATTCCAGGTGCGCGGGAGCTTCTTTCCACTCATTTCTTCTATTTCGAAAGTGGTCGGTCCCATCTTATTGGATACTTTGTATGGCCCGATCCAGTTGACGCCTAGCTCGCCTTTGCCATCTCTAGACTGTATTTTATCTGCTTTTTTCAAGACCAAGTCGTTTTCGTTGATTATTACTTTTCGCACTCTTCTGTCATGGTATTTCTTGATTCTGTTGCGGTACATTGCCATTCGCATGTAAGCTTTTTCTCTTCGTTCCTCCACAGAATCCAAAGCATCTCTGATGTTGATAGGATTTTGTGTGTCACAATAATAAATTGTCCGATCTGTGGGCGACTTGATTTTAACAGGTAGGACTGCTTCGGCTCCATAAACTAGCGAGAAAGGTGTTTCGCCTGTTGCTGCCTTTACAGAGGTTCTGTATGCCCACAACATATGGGGTATCTCATCCGCCCAACCTGTTTTTTTGTCACCTAGCCGCTTCTTGATGCCTTGAACCATGGCCCTGTTGGTAACCTCCGTCATACCATTTGATTGGGGATGGTTTACAGAAGAAAAATGATTCTTGATTCCCATGCTTTCGCAGTATGTTTTGAACTTGGCACAGTTGAACTGGGTGCCATTGTCGGTTATAAGCTTCTGCGGGATCCCAAATCACATGATAATGTTCTCTCGTAAGAACTCGATCATTCGCTCAGGTGTTTGTGCGGTTACTGCCTCCGCTTCTACCCATTTGCTGAAGTGGTCCACTGCGACTATCAAATACTTCCTTTTCTTTGTTGTTTCTGGGAATGGACCCACTATATCAATTCCCCATGTTGCGAATGGCCACGCCGTCATTATAGTGATTTGTTCAGCTCCGGGAACATGCTTTTCATTCGCATGGATTTGACAGTTGTGACATTCCGCAACCATCTTCTGGGAATCTTCCACCACCTTGGGCCAGTAGTATCCCACCAGTTTGACCTTTCTTGCCAATGCCGCCGAAGCTTCGTGCGCGCCACAAATTCCTTCGTGTAGTTCTCGCAGCACATAGTCTCCTTCATTGCGACTAACGCATTTCAACCATGGACATGTGTACGATTTCCGATACAAAGTTCCATCCCGCATTGAGTATCGTGCCGACTGCCCAATTATTTTTCTGGCTAAGCTCTTATCAACCGGCAAATCTCCCTGCTCCAGATATTGACGGATTGGCATCCGCCAATCTTCATCGTCCTCCAGTTCTTCGATGATCATAATCTGATCAACCTCGAATGCTGGTGCGGATTTTATTTCCAAGCTGCATGCTTTTTTACTCCATGGTTCTCTACTTGCCGCTGCTTTTGCCAATTCATCAGCTTTTGCATTTTGGCCTCGTGGAACATGCACCATCTCCCAAATGACTCCCTTGTGCGTTAACTCTTGTGTCAATCGGCTGACCACCTGATGGTATTTTACTAGCTCCTCCTGTTTCACCAGATAATTTTTTGTGATCTGGTTTATCATGAGTTTGGAATCGCTGTAGATTACCACTCTTTCTGGGGTGAGTTCATTGAGCAACCTCAATCCACATATCATAGCCTCGTATTCTGCGGCATTATTGGTAGTTTTGAAAGTTAATTTTGCTGCATAGTACAGGCGGATAACCTCCGGACCTTTGATGACGACTCCCAGCCCAGCTCCGTCTGCAGATAAGGCCCCATCTGTGTACATGCTCCACTCTTCTTTTTGTGCCTTTGGACATTCATCATCATCCCAGGTGAATTCGTTCACGAAGTCGACGAGCACTTGGCTCTTTAGCGCTGGTCTTCCTTCATAGCGGATATCGAATTCGCCTAGGCGAATTGACCATTCCATCAACCGGCCGGATGCGTCAGGTTTCTACAGTACCTTTCGCATTGGGATGCCAGTTCTCACAATGATAGTATGCGCCTGAAAGTATGGTTTCAATCTAGCCGCCGTGGTTATCACTGCGAGGGCCATTTTGTCCAACTTCGAATACCAGAGTTCTGCATCCTTCAGGACTTTGCTCACGTAGTACACTGGATATTGTTGCCCTTCTTCTTCTCGCACCATCACAGTGCATATCGCCATGCTGGTGACGGATACATAAAGGAACAAATCTTCTCCGTCTTCCGGCCTGCTCATTAAGGGCGGATAACATAGTAATCGTTTTATCCCCTCAAATGCTTCTTGACAATCCGGCGTCCATTCAAAGGACTTGGATTTTTTGATGGCATTGTAGAAAGGTAGACATCGCCTAGCTGAGCATGATATGAATCGCCCTAATGCCACCAACCGCCCGTTCAGTCTCTGTACTTCCCTTATGTTCCTTGGCGTCTTCATCTCCATTACTGCTTTAACCTTCTCAGGATTCGCCTCGACCCCTTTGCCGCTAACAATGAAACCCAGGAACTTTCCCGCTCTTGCTCCGAATGTGCATTTCTCTGGGTTCAATTTGAGGCCATATTTGATCAACACTTATAGGATTTCTTTGATATCCCGCGGGTGGTCTTGCATTTTCTTGCTTTTGATGATCATGTCATCAACATAGATCGAGAAGTTCTCGCCGGATTTGTCTGAAAATATCTTGTTCATCATCCTCTGGTATGTTGCTCCCGCGTTTTTCAATCCAAAGGGCATCACCTTGAAGCAATAAGTCGCCTGGTGAGTTATGAATGATGTTTTGATTTCATCCGCCTTCTCCATGGGTATCTGATGGTAACTGGATTTCACGTCGGTGAATGATAAAACTTCATATCCTGCAGTTCCATCTACCAATATATCAATGTTAGGAAGTGGATACATATCTTTCGGACATGCCTTGTTCAAGTCTTTGAAGTCGACGCACATTCTGTACGTTCCATTCGGCTTTTTTGACTAGCACCACATTGGCTAACCACTCGGGATAGGTGACTTCTCGAATTGCATCTAACTTTAGCAAATTCGCCACTGCTTTTTCAATCGCCTTTTGCCGCTCAGGAGCATGTCCCCTCTTCTTTTGCCGCACTGGGGTTGCCCCTTTGTCTACATTCAACCGATGGGTTGCTACGTCTGGGCTTATTCCTTTTAACACTTCATTTGGGGCGGCAAATGCCGACTCACATTGGATCAATACCTCGGTAATGGCCTTCTTTGTTTCTTGTGAGAGTCCAGCCGCTATTCGCACGTTCTTGTCATTCAAGATGGCGAATAGTTCCGTTTCTCCCAATGCTTCCGTCGGCAGCTTCTCTTCGACTTTATCCTCCTCTTTCGGTTTTGGTTCAAGTGATAATGTATAGTTCCTGACATGAGCCTCAGGATCAGAATTTGGATCCCCATAGTATTTAGGTATCGCGGGCGCTTTGATTCTGTGATCTGGAATGAATTCCCGCAACGAAGGGGCAAAAGGTGAATCGCTCTGGACCTCTGCTCTCGGCCTAGGCGAGTACCCCATTCGCTCCATCATGCTTCGTAATTGATCTTCTAAGTCAACATCGGGTATTCGCCGGACTTCTTCCATCCGCTGCTGGTGAATTCTGGGTAGCATCCATCCGCCCATCGGTGTTGAGACGTGTGCCTATTGGGGGACTAACCGCTGCCCTGTTATAGGATCAAAGTTCCATGTGTGCTCTCGCCCAGGAGTCATCAACTCCGAATGTCTGTGAGGAAAAGGTTCCACTTGCTGTAGCGGAAGAGTGCGTTGCACTCCTGGCAACGGTTGGGATGGCTGCCAGGTCGGATGTATCGTCGTAATGAGATCTGGGTGCGAGTAGTTGCTCGGGTGGCTGTGTGGGTTTGTGCGACTACTCTGGCCCACTTGATTTGGCGCCTGAGATGGCTGCGGGAGGGCCGATATGACAGGGATAGTTGGTGATTGTGTTGAGATAACCACAGGTTCTTGAGGAGCAGCCGCCACGGCGGTATTATGTTCGGCGAGGGCAGTTAGTAAATTAATCATTCGATCTCCAGCCGCCTGGCTCATGTTCGAAGCCAAGACTTGTCCTGCCATCTGCACGAAATCACTATTGGACATTTCCATCTCGGTTTGCACTTGGACTTCCAATAAGGGACTCAATTGTCCCGAAGGACCCGATGAGCTAGGCACCACAGGCTGTGTACTTGCAGGTTGCGAATTCGCAATCCGTGAACCTCGTGAGTTCATGCTAGTGGATCTGGTCGTAACACCAGTCATTCGTGATGGTTCTGACATGTTCTTCGTGTACCTTTAACCAAGTGTTGGTAAAAAAGGTCCACGATCACCGCACCAATGATAACTTGCTGGATCCGCTTTGATATTCTTTGCCGGAGTTACCTGCAAGACAGAACCGGAGACAGGATCTCCGGGAAAACTCTCCGACGATCAAGTCAGTTTTTGTAAGAATGAGTCTATAATTTAGCAATAGTTTTGTGGGAAGAAATGTCAACGTACCTCCCCCCTTATTCTTAAGGCCTTTTATAGGTGTTTTTTGGGTAGCCGCCGAGGGCGGTTACTCCTTAGTGGGCCACGTTCTGAGGGCGGTTACCCCTTTTTAGGCCACGTCCCTTTCGTGGCTTTCATGGCAACGAACGTGGTTCTGAGTGGGAGTCTTGACGCTCCGTTTAGGAATTCGGGGCGGTTTACTCGCTGTGCCCGCTTCCTTCATTCGGGTCCCGTCCAATCTTAGCCCATGGGGCTTTAATATGGGCTGGGCTTGCGAAATGAATATAACCCGTTTTGGGCTTCGCGGGTTATCACAAATATTTCCTCAGACTAATTCAACAGAAAAATCAAAGATGTCCCTATCATATCATGATCTTTCACATAAATTTTCCCCCTAAACCGTCCAATTTTAAAAATAGATAGGTAGAAACATTCTTTGGTGGAAAGTGAATTTTATTATAGATAATAAATGACTTACTTTCTCCATTTGTTAACTCCATGAAACAGCCATCTTTCAAATATATCATTTTGAGGATCTTCATCATCAAAATCAGCTACAAAGGTAAACAAAGACATTCTCTTTACTGAATTTGATTTTAATATCAACTTTTCAGAGTACTTATCTAAAGGAAAACTCGAATTCTCTTCCCTTATAAGTTCATTTTCAACTAAAATGTCCCTTTCCTTATTATCAAGACTTTCCCAATTTCTATGATCATAAATATCATTAAAATGAGGGATTGTTTGTTTGTTCTTCACCAACATCAGGATTTTCAGTTGAGATATGAGGCACCTCGTTTACCTCCCTTAAATCATTAGCATTATGATCGCTAACATCATTTTCAACCAAATTATCTATTGGCTGGTCCATTGTACATTCCCCACTATGATTCTCATTAGAATCTTTCTTTTTTAATTATAAATATATCATTAGCTCCTTATTGTGATTGTATTAAAAAAATCTAACCGTTTTCTTTTATTTCTTTTTTCACTTCCAGACAAATGTCTTTTAGGAAATATCGTATGATTTAAAAACAACAACAACTCAAATAAAATATGAAAAGAATAATAGCACTTTGAGAATGGTCATGCCTCAACTCTTTTAAAACTTGATAACTTAATAATGAGGAATTGCCTTGCTGCCTCGATCTCATCAATTTTTTTTATCAAACACAAACAATAACATCAACATATAAATAAACTTGTGTCAAATTGAGTTAAAAAATAATAAAGTATGTATCTCAAATGTCTTGTGTAGTTAGAGTAATCACCCAATACAAGTTAGATACTCATCTCATGTGAGTATTGACATTCTAGCTTTTCCTAAAACAATCAAATAAGGTCCAAATCAAAAACTCCATTTACATGTAAAAGATATTGAACTAAAGCTACAAGAATTGCAAACTTATTTCCATCAACTAACCTCTTCCTATTTCATTGATCATTATCAATTGACAAAAGTATTAGAAAATTTATCTCATCCACATAGATTCATGATGCAATGGGTTTAAAATGTAATTAAAAAATGGTTTTGGAAGCTCTAACATGTTTATTTCAAATTTAGTCTTTCTACATAGTTTATCGGTTCATAAAATTGGATTTCCAATAGAACAATTAAATGCTTTCATAACCAACGTCATTCTGGCCATTTCAGTAATGATATTGTCATGTATTAGTTTCTAGTTGTTTTCGTGCGCACACACGCAACAAAATCAACACCGACGTGCAGTATTGAATAACAAATCATTTCAAACACTATTTATCATCCTTATTTGACTGAAATGACATATTCAATTGGTCATCATCTCTTCACAAAAGTATTTAAAAATTACCTTATCCCCATCAGATTCGTGATGCAATGAATTTGATAATTTGCTTTTTGCAATCCCTTTCTTAGCAAACCATGCGTTGTTACCTTCAAGTTGCTTCATTGAATGAGCAACAATATTTGTATGAGGTTCATGAGATAACATAACAAAAATGTAAAAAAATCATTCATAACTGTTGGAGTCATCAAATGGTGGTTTTGGAAGCTCTAACACGTTTATTTCAATTTTAGCCTTTCTATCTAGGTTGTCAGTTAATAAAATTGGATTTAGAACATAAAAACTTAATGCTTTCATAACCTAATCATAACCATATTCAAAATTTCATGAAAAATTTACCTTATCCTCATTAGAATAATCATCGGAAGATTTATTTGCACTAGATATACTTCAAACTGTGATTTTGATAACGACTTCATAAATTTAACATGCAAAAAGAAATCATAGATCTCAAAGTTTGCTAAACAATATAATTATAAAAAAAATGTTAATAGATTATGCCAAAATCCAAACATTTTTAAGTTTTATAATTTCTTTAAAAATTAACTAATACGATAATACAAACGCAAATCAATCATAGATTAAAGAGCATTTGGAAATAAAAAAATAATAATTATAACTATAATTCAATGAACTAGCCATAAAAGATTTTTCTTTATGATCTTCCCCAAAGAAACAAATTATGGAAGTTCTATTGTTGCTTTTTTTAACCTGTTATTGCAAAGAAAAGAACCAGGGATAAATTACCAATTGATAGGTTTACACTATTATGTGATATTTGAGAGTTTAATTGTATTGAGTATTTACTCTAATGATTAATTACAAAGATAATGAGGATAGTATATATCCCTAACTGACTAGGATATAGAATATTGAATATCAAATATGAAATTTGAATTCCCTAAAAATCTGAACTGTTAATTGACTAAGTAAAGGGTTAAAGAGAGAAGATAAAATAATTATTATCATTAACAACCCCCTACAAATCAATGCTGAGACAAGAGACAGAGACAGGGACATAAGCAGAGCTGTTGAAAGTGACACATTGGTCGAAGCTTTGGTTAATATATCGACCACCTGATCATCAGTAGAAATAAAAATGAATGTCGAGATAACCAGACTGGACATATTCATGAACAAAATGGTAATCAAGCTCAATGTGCTTTGTTTGAGCATGAAACACCAGATTGATAGTGAGGTAGATAGCCCCAACATTGTCACACCAAAGGGTGACGTGTCGTGGAAGTGGATACCCAAGGTCTTGAAGGAGAGAGCCCAGCCATAATAATTCGGCAGTGGCATTGACTATGGCTTTGTATTCACTCTCTGTGGAAGAGCAAGCAATCATTGGTTGCTTCTTAATGTGCAATGAGATGAGGCTGTGAGCAAGATAGATGCAGTAAGCACTAGTGGAGTGACAATCATCTAGACAACCACCCCATTCACTATTAGTATAATAATGCATTTTGTTAATTGGAGCATAGGAGAAGATATGCCTAGTTTCAAAATTCTATTAAATGTAATGTAGGACCCATTTTATAGCCTTCCAATGTTCGTTAGTCGGTCCATGAAAGAATTGACAAAGTTTATTGATTGAAAATGAGAAATCAATATGAGTAATCATGAGGTATTGAAGAGCACCAACCACACCGTGATATTCAGTAGTAGATGGAAGAGGTGTGTCATGATCATGGGAGAGAGGTGGAGTAGTTGCCATTGGAGTAAGTCATGGTTTGCTATCAACCATCTGAACCCGTTCTAGAATATCAGTGATACACCGCGATTGACATGAAGCTCTCCTGAGATTCTGAATTGGAAATTCAAATTCAATTTGCAAGATTGTGTTTTGAATATGAAAGGGATGGGAACCCATAATAAGAATTGCATCAACTAGTAAAGAAGATATATTTTGGCGGTACCAATAGTCTTAATGAACAATGAGTTATTGGTAAGAGACATGACAAACCCCATGTCAACCATAAATCCTTTGAGACGGTAATTCATTCCCTAGGGTCTATTTTAGACCGTATAAGGATTTTTTTTCAATCGGCAGACAAAGGATGGGTTGTCAGTGTTAGTGAAGCTTTGTGGTTGTTCCATGAAAATAATTTCTGTTAAGTTACCATGTAGAAAAGCATTTAAAACATCTAGTTGATTTACGATTCATCCATTGGAGGCGGCAAGGGCAAGTGCAGTACGAATCGTAGTTGCCTTTACAACTAGACTGAACATTTCCTTGTAGTCGAGGCCAAACTGCTGTGTGAATCCGCGGGCAGCTAGACAAGCTTTATAACGTTCAATGGTGCCATCAAAACATCGTTTAGTTCAAAAAAATAATGACAAGTTAAAATGTTTCAATTAGCAGGTCGAGGAATAAGTTCCCATATATCATTATGAATGAGGGAATTGATCTCTTCGCTCATTGCATGACACCATTCAAAGATTTTATTAGCCTTCATGAAGCAAGTGGGATCAACTAAAACATCCTCATGAGAGACAGTAAGGGCAGCAAAATGGCCTAAAGACTAGTGAGTAGATTGGCAAAGGCTTATTTTATTTGGGTGATGGGCCGAAGCGATGGGTTGCAAAACATGCAAAATCAACGATACTGGAAGAGGCTACGAAATGGGTTCTGTAAGTGGAGAGAGGGAGGTAATGAAAGACAAAGTTGTTGCTAGTACTGATAACTCGTGTTAGTGAGATGTTGTCATTGGTGAGGCTGGGAAAGTAGAAACCTAGGCTGCTGAAACCGATGTTAATGATGAAGTCAAAAAAGGTAGTGTTGCTAATGAGGATGAAGGCAAGGCATGTGGAGCTACTTGGGAGGGCACAGTTAGGGCTGGGTATGAGTGACAGGCTGTAAAAATGTATAAGTTAGTAGGGGCTACTGTTGCCAAAAAGGGTGAAGTCAAAACAGGCAATGGAGCTGGTAGAATATGGTTGCATAATGCAGGGATAGCAAGGTAAGGGGCAGAAATATGTAGTAAATTGTTAAATTTAGAAAGAGTATAAGATGTTACCCGAGCAAGTGGTGACGCAGCCGTGGTAGGACAAGTAGGCAGGAGTCCAGGTTGAGCCAGTAAGGGACGAGTTGACGTGTGATGACGGTTGGAGAAGAAGATAAAGTTGTTGTTGAGTTATGTTTGATATCTTGAGATGGGAAGAGTGTTTCACGAAAACCAATATGTTTGCACGTGTAAATTCAGTCAGATAAAACATCCAAACATAGATCACCCGAATGATTGGGTGAAGGGCTTAGATAAATGCAAATTTTGGAACGAAAATAAATTTTATGCTTATTGTAGGGACATAAGTATGGGTAAATTGCACAGCCAAAGGTACCCAATTTTGAATAATTAGGATGAACCCGAAAAAGGCAAAACGAGGGAGAATCATTGTTTAAAGTTGATGTGGGAAGAATATTAATCAATCTAATGCTATGTAGAACAACATAATTCCAACACTTACGTGATAAAGTTGCATTGGCAAGCAAAGTGAGAGTTGTATGAACTATATGTCTGTTTTTTTTTCTGCAATACCATTTTGGACATGAGTATGTGGACAGACAATCTTGTGAATAATGCTTTTTTCTTTAAAAAGGATTGGAGTTTTTGAAACTCACCTCCAAAATCTGAATAAAAAGTTTTAATGCTCGCATTAAATTGATTAACAAGCATGGCATAAAATTCATAAAAGATAGTGCACACATCACTTTAGACTTAAGACAATAACCCAGTAAAATCGGGTAAATTCACCAATTAAAACTAAAAAATAGCGATGACCATTAAAGGACAAAATAGGGGCAGGCCCCCAAACATCTGCATGAATATTCTGAAATGGAAAAGTACTGGTGCAGGAAATAGAATCTAAAGGCTTTTTGGAAGCCTTGCCTAATGAACAAAAATTACATGCTTCAGGACTGCTAGAGACAAGTAAATTATTCTTACGGACTATGCTACCAACCATGGATTTTTGGTAGTGACTTAATCTTGCATGCCACCATGCAAATGGGACTTTCCCACTAACTAGCGCATGTTTTAGAGATGAAGGTAGCATATATAACCCGTCCTTACTCGGCCTATGCAACAGGATTGCCCGCGTTTCCTGTCACAAGAAAAAAGTTCGACCAAAATTCAAAAAAACAAGAATTGTCATTGGTAAACTTACGAACAGATAACAAGGAGTTTGTCTATTTGGGAACAAGAAGCACGTCGTTTAATGTTAAGCCCAAAATATACCTAAAATATCATCATTATTTACAGCAGTTTTGCTACGAATTTATGTTGTTTATATCTATTTAGAGTACTTTTACGTCCGAATATGTTTCTTTCATGCAACGTACCTAAATATTTGGTAAAATCCAAATAGGAGCGGAAAAGGTTAGAAATGAAGGAAAACCCCTACGAAAAGAGTCAAAGACGAAGAAAATCAAACGCACCGAAACGAAGACGAGAAACGAAGTCAAAACGGGGAATAATCATCCGTGTCGCGACCGAGATTCCCTATTCTTGGTCGCAACACGCGTCCTCCTGGTCTCCCTCTCCTCCGTTTTTTGAAGACCAAAACCTGCCCCCCTAATCTCGGTAGAGATTTCCAATTCTCGGTGACATCAGATTTTCTGTCAGCACAACATACACATGTTCGATTTTAAAGAAACACGTTCGTTCGAGTGGATAAAAACGTCTCTTCGCAATAGACATGTCCCCTAAACACGACTCTTCAACATCTATAAATAAAGAGTTGAATCAGAGTTGAAAAAATATATTGAGAGTTAAGATTTAGTATAGAATTTATGCAGAAATTCTGAGTCAAAAAACGATTCAGAGTTAGAAGTTTGATTTTGTAAAAACGATATGATGTACACACATTGTTTATTCATTAATTACAAACACATTAGCATTTAGATTTAGATTAAGATCTGTTCAAACTAGTTTACATTTTGGTAGTAGAAGAACCATCTCTATTCCGAAGATTCGGCGAGAAGATTAAGTAGCGGATTCGACCCCGGAGCCTGAAAAACTCTAACGAGGTTTTAGGAAAGGATTGACGATCCGGAACTCTCATGTCGTTTTGAATGCTTCCATGCTTTTTATTCTCTGTAAACTTGTATCAAATTCACACTTCATCTAATAAAGTTCATGCAATTCAATATAGTTTTATGTAGCACTTCTGTAAATGATCCAAAGTGAGTTCTGGTGTTTTCATTAAAACGTAGTTAAATTCAACATCTTTACAAGGAAACTTTGTTGAACACTTAGGAAAATTCATTCTTTGAGAATTAATTTGGTTAAGGTAGCAATCTAACCCGACCGTATGAGGATTGTCTGTGGTTCAAAGCCTTTTAATTGAAGGAGTTTACGTTATTACATTTTTATAATTCATACAAAGTTTAAAGTTATTTTCTTTGCTTAATGCAAGCAAATACAATTATTCTCTTGTTTTAAACACTAAACGCAACTCCTTTATATAAATTGCTTGGTATAAAACTGACTAAGTAACGAACTCACGATGAGTATTGTGCACTGAGAAGCTGAGTTCAGGAATAGACTCAAGTGCTATCTCCTGACTCAAGAAAAGAAACAGACTTAGTCACTAGTTGACTAAGCTTGTGTCTTAAACTACTCAACACCGCTGTGTAAATCTTCTCTTAAGAAAAAGAAGTCAGCCTTTAACGGACAAAAATTTAGAATAGTTCCTATCCCCCCCCCCCTTGGAACTAATCTTATCACGTTGCACGGGACCAATAAGTGGTATCAGAGCTTAAAAGCTCACTGAGCAAGATATAACTATCTTGAGCTGATCCCCACAATGGCTGAGAACAGCACTCGTTTCCTCCCAGGAAATCAGTCAACTCAGATTCTTCCTGGGGGATTGTCCATTACTCGGCCTCCTCTGTTCTTCGGGTCTAACTACACCTTTTGGTAGAACAGAATGAAAAATTTCATTCAGGCAACAAATATGAGTGCATGGCTTTCTATAGTCCAAGGCCCATTTGTTCCTGTTGAAACTATTGACGGCCAAACGGTTGTTAAAGCTGAGGCTAAGTGGACAGAAGATGACCTCAAGAAGCTACAAAATCATGCTTCGGCTTCAAACATGCTTCACTATGCGTTAGATGCTGCAGAGTACAACAAAATTTCAGGTTGTGAGTCAGCACAGGAAATCTGGAAGAAACTGGAAGTCATCTATGAAGGAACAAGCAAAGTTAAGGAGTCCAAGGTAAACCAACACATGAGGTTATACGAGCTGTTTGAAATGAATGATGGTGAAGGAATCTCTGAAATCAACTCAAGATTCACCAACATAATCAACAAGCTCAAAAGACTTGGCAAGATCTTTACTGAGGAAGAGCAAGTCAATAAGATACTAAGGAGTCTTCCCAAAAGCTGGCAAGCCAAGAAAACTGCTGTTGAGGAAGATCAAAACTTGGCCACCTACAAGTATGATGAACTCATTGGATCTCTGCTGGCCCATGAGATCTCAATGAAGAACTTTGAGGTGAAGGAGAAGTCTGAGGACAAGAAGCAAAAGTCTCTTGTCATGAAAGCTGACTCCACTGATGGGAGCTCAACAAACGATGAAGAAATGGCCATGTTCACTAGAAAAATGAAAAGGTTGTTCAGAAAGAATGATAAATATTCCAAGAAGCCCTACAAGAAGTTTGATAAGTACAAAGCTGAGTCCAGCGACAGCAAGTATAAAAAGGACAGTTCAAAGCCCATCACATGCTTTGAATGTCATCAAACTGGCCATATCAAATCAAGTTGTCCTACCTTGAGGAAGGAAAAGAAGAACATCAAGAAGGCAATGGTGGCCACCTGGAGTGACAGTGATGAGTCATCATCATCAGAAGCTGATGCCACCGAGTTAGCAAAGAATTGCTTCATGGCTGATGAGCTTGTTGAGCCTTGTGTTTCTGAGCATGCTGACCCCTCAATTGCATCTGACAATGAGGAACACTCAACTGAGGTAATGTCACTACCCCTATCCAGAAATGAACTGATAAATGCCCTGAGTGACCTCTACACACTTATCAAAAAGTGTAACAAGAAGGTTAGAGCACTCAGTAGGCGATGTGATGAGATTGAAGAGGTCAAATTCAGTGACCTTAGATATCTTCTCCAAGACAACTCAACTTTGCATAACAACATAGAAATTATGTACAAGTTTGTCTCTGAGGTCCAATCAGATTCTAAGAAACTGAGAAAGGACATCACATCTATTCAGAACCAATTCAAGGTTCCGAATAAAAGAAATATTCCTCTGAACACTCAGTATCGAAGTACTAGTCAGCAGAGATGGAATCCTCAGCGGAATGTCCAGTGTGACTTCTGTGGAAAGAAATGACACACCATAAAGGTGTGCTGGCATGCTCAGCATTGGGGTGCTGACCAGCCAGTGAGATATCCCCAACGGAAGGTCAGCTGTGACTTCTGTGGGAAAAATGGGCACACTGTCAAAGTGTGTCGTCATAAGATTAAATATGATGTTTCACCTGCTGAGCCTAACAAACAAGGACCCAAAAAGACTTGGGTACCTAAAGATAACTAGTTATATTGCAGGTAAGCCTGAGGTGTGCTGAGAAGTCAAAGATGTGGTACATTGACAGCGCATGCTCGAGGCATATGACTGGTGATGAAACTCAGTTCATCACACTTGTACGTAAACGAGGTGGAAGCGTAAGTTTCGGAGACAACAAAAAGGGTAAGATAGTAGGGTCAGGAACCGTTGGTGGTAATCCTACTATTGAGTCAGTCTCCCTAGTCAGTGGACTTAAATATAACTTACTGAGCGTAGCTCAGCTGTGTGACAACGGCAGAAAAGTTATATTTGATGACACTAGATGTAAAATACTCGAGGGAAAAACAAATGAATTAATTTTAACTGCCCCTCGTGTTGATAATGTCTTTATGCTGAATTTGAAAAAGAAATTTTCAAAAAATATATGCTTAGTGTCAAAGGAAGAAAATTCCTGGCTATGGCACAGGAGACTTGGTCATGTAAGCATGGACCTCCTGGCCAAATTAGCAAGAAAGCAATTAGTTTAGGGACTGTCAGAACTTAAGTTCGAAAAGGATCAATTATGCAATGCTTGTCAGTATGGAAAACAAACTAAAAAATCTTTTCACAGTAAAAACATTGTCTCAACCAAGCGTCCACTGGAGTTGCTACACTTGGATCTCTTCGGACCAGTCCAGCCGCTGAGCTTGGGTGGTAGGAGATTTTCCTTGGTCATTGTAGATGACTTTTCTCGGTACACTTTGATGATCTTGCTGAGTAGCAAGGATGAAACCTTTGAGACGTTTTCAACATTAGTGAGAAAACTTGAAAATGATAAAGACCTAAAGTTAGCTCACATCCGAAGTGATAATGATGGAGAATTCAAAAACCAACAGTTTGTTGAATTCTGTGAGGCCAGCGGCATTGACCATAACTTTTCTGCTCCTAGAACGCCTCAACAGAATGGGGTAGTTGAGAGGAAAAACAGAACCTTGGTTGAAATAGCCAGGACAATGCTGAGTGAGAATAGGCTTCCAAAGTACTTTTGGGGAGAAGCTGTTAACACAGCTTGTTACATACTTAATAGGGCTCTAGTCAGACCCATATTAAAGAAGACCCCCTACGAACTTTGGAAAGGACGAAAACCCAACATTAGATACTTTCGTGCCTTCGGTTGTAAATGTTTCATTCTAAATACTAAAGATAGCCTTTGATAACTTGTGGAAAAATCCTTGATCGGAGCACTTCCCTGTGAGGCGCCGTTGGGATCGGCCGGGGACACTCCGATGCCAAAGTCAGTAATATTTCTGAGAATAAACTGTAAGCACAAAAGTAGAGAATCAGTAAGTGTACCTTTGATCCTAGGAAGCTGGGGTATTTATATAGGTTTTTGTAACCTTCAGCATTAATGGGGAAGCAGGTGAAGAGTCGTGTCATTACTCGTCTTTAATTGCTATCAATTCTCCATTAATCCTAGTATTTAGCATTGAAACCCTCAGAGTTGAGGTATTCAAACAGTCAAGTCTTTATTCCCCTTTAATGGCTATTAATTGCCATTTAATTGTATTTATTCCCATTCATGGATGGTAATAAAGGCGCCTTTTCGTATTCTTTGATCCGTCAAGGCGTATGTACGCTCTCCTTGAGAGCTATGGTGGGTCTCTACTACTCGCTCTCATCGGGCGTATCTCGTTATGGCGTATCTCACCATGGTCCACGTGGCGTGGCATAATGCTAGAGACTCCTTCCTTTTCCTCATTATTTACATATTCGCCCCTACATTAATTATCATTAATTCCACATTAATCATGCATAAATATCTCTTTTAGAAGAAATAATGGTTTGCCATTATTTCTATTAATTTTCCCTTATTCCTTATTCAAGAATAATTTGGGTTGTTATCAGAAGCCTCCCTAAAGGTATAAAAAGCTCTTTAGGGCTGTCTAAATGGTGTTTTATTTTTCCATCTTGGAGGAAAGTGGACCCGCCCTAGATGGGATCATATATGGACATGATGCACTTTTAGGGGTTTTTTCTTCTTCGTGAATAGGTGGTCAGCTGTATCCATTGTTAGCCTCTAGGAGCTTTTTTAGAGTTATATTTCTTTTAGAAATGGAATAACCCGCCCTTTATGGGACCATTTGTTCCTACCGCATAGGATTATGATTCGCCTTAGGGACTTTTTTTCTTCAGTTCTGCCATATTGAGGAGAATGACCCGGCCTTGGGGATCAGTAAGAATGATCAGCCATTTAGGGACTTTTGTTCATTTTGTGGAGGGTTTTGGCACTCTAAGCACTTGCCTTTTTAGCCTTTACTCATTTTCCAAAGTGTTTTTACTTTGCATTTGTGAAGGCGAGACTTCGTTATTTCTATGATGAAGACGTGAATTCATTACTTTGATGAAGACGAGGCTTCATTGTTTGGAGATGAAGACGAGGCTTCATTACTTGGATGAAGACGAGGCTTCATTATTTGGAGATGAAGACGAGGCTTCATTACTTGGATGAAGACGAGGCTTCATTACTTGGATGAAGACGAGGCTTCATTATTTGGAGATGAAGACGAGGCTTCATTACTTGGATGAAGACGAGGCTTCATTATTTGGAGATGAAGACGAGGCTTCATTATTTGGATGAAGATGAGGCTTCATTACTTGGATGAAGACGAGGCTTCATTATTTGGAGATAAAGACGAGGCTTCATTACTTGGATGAAGATGAGGCTTCATTATTTGGATGAAGACGAGGCTTCATTATCTTGGATGAAGATGAGGCTTTATTATCTTGGATGAAGGCGAGGCTTCATTATCTTGATGAAGACGAGGCTTCATTGTTGGATGAACCCTTTTCTTTCCATAACTATTTTTACTAATGCATTATATCTTTTAGCAAGTAACTTTTTAGAATCTGGTTTAGGATTTCTCCGATTGTTTAGGGGTGGCCAGCCGTACCCCAATGTGTGAACCTTTATGAAGGTTAGAAGCTTTTATTCCTGGTGAGGAAGTTAAGCTGCCTTAGGCGATCGATTTGCTTCCTATCTTTGAGGTGAATCGATCCGCCGCCAGGTCTTGAGACTCTTCTTTGGGAAGAGTATTTGAGAGTGTAAAGTTCTCACGTCTGAGAAATGTTTTAACTCTGTCTCTGACGACGATCAATCGTTTCCTATCTTTGAGGTAGATCGATCCGCCGCTGAGATTATTGTTCTCCTATCTTGGAGGAGAAAGTTTAGGGTGTAATTTTCTCATGTTTGAGATAATTTTAACCTGCTTTTGATGGTGACCAATATTGTTCCTATCTTTGAGGAGAGAGTTGAGCTCATTTGAAAGCTCATGAGGGTATGTGCTTCTTATCTTTGTGGAAAGGGGATCCGCCCGTGATGGGGATCAATTGTCCTATCTTTGAGGTAATTGATCCGTTTGTGGAACTTTTCATTCGCCAGCCACTGGGCGTATATCAGGAATAAAAGCTAGGCAAATGAATATAAGAAGTATGGCGAGAAAGAATAAATTATAAAATATAGGATACTATAACAGTTTAATGCACATATAAGAATACGTAAAAATACTGATTTTTAGGCCTATGGTTCCGTCTTTTCTGAGCAACTAGAACCGCATCCTCAATGATATTTAACTTATGAGTAATCACATCTGGGCTTACTCCTGTGGGGATCTCATTCTCCTATGCAAATAGGCTTTCAAACTCAATGAGAACTTTCGTAACATCCTCATTGATCTCGGGTTTTAATCCTTTGGCGATCCGCACCCGCTTTCCATCAGCAATAAGGAGTATTTCTGTGTCGCCCAAAGCTGTAGTGACAAGTTCATTTTCCTCACCCTCGTCATCTTTGAATTGTGGGCGGATCGATAGCGACGCCGAGTAGGTCTCTTGAACCGCCTTTTGGTTCCCGCTAATCATTATTCCTCCTTTGCTGGTGGGAATGTACATTGCCATACGACGGATGGAAATTAGGGCTGCAACCTATGAGATGAACGGCCGCCCAAGAATGATGCTATAAGCTGATTGTCCATTCATAATAGAGAACTCCAGATCACCAATCCACGCTTGATCATCATCCGCCAGCTTGCATTCCAAAGTTACCTGGTCCTTGGTCCGGATAGTGTGACCTGTCACTCCCATGATGTCAACAATGGTTGTTTCTATTTGGATCAGATCAACCTTGAGTTTGGCAAATGCACCTATGGTGATGACATTACAAGAACTGCCCGTGTCTACCATTACTCGCTTCATTTCATCTCCCATCCTTCAATTGTCAACGTATCTGTATGTGGAGAGATTACTGGACCTGTTTCTGCAAAAGGGGCAATTGAGGGATGTTTTATCCAGAACGGATATTTTTGCTTTTTCCACGGGTGGCTGATACACTGGTCCATCTGCTATGACATTAATGACACTTTTGAATTTCTTTTTGGGATCTGTCTTCTACTTGTCGTCTTGTTATTTGTTATTCTGGACAAAGTTATCTAGTTTGCCAGCTCCCAGCAAGCTTCAGTGTGGTGGCCAACCTGTAGTACGCTTTGGCGTTTCTTCCAACGGTTACATGCTCCCCTCCTTTGGGTTCGGGATATGTAATGTCCCGCTTATATTGATTCTTTTCTTTTATATTATGGCAAGTTGGAAGCTTTAATCATTTTTTCCGCCTCGTACCCCATGATTCGCGCTGTGAATGGCGAATTCCTGTTAACTGGATGGCGTATCTTTCTGCATTGTTCTCTTGTCTATCCAGAGCGGCATGCACTTGCCTTTCAATCTCATCATTCATGTGTTCAATATTGAATCATGATGGTGAAGTCGGCTCTTGATCTTGATCTCGATCATGTTGAGGTTATGCTTGGAGCTATGGTTTAACACGGATGGATGTTGTCACAATCGTGGGAGCCATTTTATCTAGCTTCGAATATCTTGTCCCCGCATCCTTCAACATTTTGCTAACATAATAGATGGAGAATTGATGACCTTCTTCTTCTTGAATAACCACGGTGCACATAGCTTTATCCATGACAGATTGATACAAATGCAAGTCTCCCCTTCAGATTGGTCTGCTCATCAAGGGTGGTTCTGCTAGGAATTGTTTTATACCTTGATATATGCTTGTTGACAATCTTTCTAGTACGATGATCCGCCCGTTCAACCTCTGGATCTTTCTCACCCATAGTGGGGCTTTCATTTAGGCGCTCTTTTCACCTTTTTCCTCGCATGGCTTTTATTTAGGCGCTCTTTTCACCTTTTTCCTCGCAGGGCTTTTTACTTTATCTGGATTTGCTCTAACTCCTTTTTTGCTAATGACATAGTCAAGGAATTTTTCTGAAGTGACTCTGAATATACACTTCTCTGGATTGAGCTTTGTTTTTCATGCTAGTGTTTAGCACTGGTTGCATTATTAGCAATTCCCTTGTACCTGTGGGTTAGCACTGAAAGAACTCCAGAAGTAGGGCATACCCTGTCCATTATTAAAAGATTGTGGTAAGGCATACAAGCTATATTCACTTACCTTGGGGATCAGTGTCTTGATCCACGGAACATACTTCATAGCAAAAGATTGTTTGCATTAACCTTGTTGGCAAATATCATGTATAATGCAATGTCTCTTTATGGAATTTTTAGTTCATCTTGGAATCAACTTAATAATTCCTTCACGTTGGTCCCTGACTCTAGAATGAGCTTAGTCAAAGGATAAAACCGAGTAAATATTATATGTCAAACAAATTCATAATAGAATTTTAATCGTGCTTGTTTTAATAATAATATCACGTATAACGGTCATAACCATAAAGATTGCTACTGCACATGAATATCATAATGAATTCTTAATAAATAACCATAATGAGAATGGTTTAAGAATAATGTCCTTTTGTATTTCAATGCGCATTAATATCCAAGATAGCATATTTATTTTAAACGTCATAAAAGTTATGACATTCTATATTGGGTAAGATATCTTACATAGTTCCTATTTACTTGCAATTAATATTGTGCATTCATACATTAATGGCATTCAGAGATCATTAAAGCCTCATTTGAATGAGGTGTAATTAAAGAAAGGTAAGTGATGATTTAATAATATAGTTATATATAAAATTACTCTTATATCATTTCATTTGTACGAATAAAATAAAAGAGAAAGGGTAATTTTGGAAGAAAAATACATGTACCATGATTCTCCCCCAATTTGGAGTGTAAGGAAAATTACTCAAAATTCACTCTCACCTACATTCACATACAATCCTCCAATCTTTAAGGAATTCTCATGTATATCCTAAGAATTTTGCATAAATTAATGTTCTGATCCGAAACCGACACTTGCACTATTTTGTAGTTAGCTCAGGATATGAAAGTTTTGTTTATCAAATTTGGTAATTCATCAGCCCATAATGGCCTTAATAGTTAGGGACAATTATAGGATAATTACAAATAGACTCAATATTTTCAAGTCTCTTGTGTTGGTAACAGAAATTCTAACCATGTCAAATAAACAATTTTTATATGAATAGACACACCCTTGTAAAAAAGGGAATGAAATAACTGTTTGACAAAACAATATTCAAAAATATGAATTTTTGATATTAAAAGTACTATATAGGAGAAAAGCCATATATAGATGGTGAATTGTACAAGGAAAAACCAAATATGATTTTTTTGTAATTTCTTCTAATAGTTATATGCATGTTCATCCAAAAGACCGACCAGATCTAAATCATTTGTAATTACATGAGCCCTTTTATGATATTTTAATATCAAATGACAAAATCACATTGAATGGATGATTTTTTTTGTAAATCCCAAGATTACGGGTCTTATACATGCGTTTGTACTAATTCAATGATAATATCATATTACACTTGTCATGCATAAAAATATGAGGGCATAGTAAGCATGCAAGATTTAATGAAAGATTTGTGTCTATGACTTCATCTTTCACAGTTTATTAGATTTATCATAATAACATGTAATGATATTCATAGCACTTTATAAGAGTGAGGGATCTCAATTTTCTTTAATTAAAAATGAAATAAGAAATGGGAGGAAACTTATCTTTTTCATCATAAAATTCCAGATTTAATGTAGAAAACTCTTTCCCACCAATATATGGAGAACTGTATCTTTGGATAGATTTGTTGTACTGATTGAGCTAAAGTTTGAGATTGTGATTTCTATTTTGTTGACTCCATTGTTTTGTTCTTTGTGAAACTCTATACAATCAAGATTTTGTGATCTTCTGTTTGTTAGAGATCCACCTTCATCGCACCAATTGATAACTTGTGGAAAAATCCTTGATCGGAGCACTTCCCTGTGAGGCGCCGTTAGGATCGGCCGGGGACACTCCGATGCCAAAGTCAGTAATATTTCTGAGAATAAACTGTAAGCACAAAAGTAGAGAATCAGTAAGTGTACCTTTGATCCTAGGAAGCTGGGGTATTTATATAGGTTTTTGTAACCTTCAGCATTAATGGGGAAGCAGGTGAAGAGTCGTGTCATTACTCGTCTTTAATTGCTATCAATTCTCCATTAATCCCAGTATTTAGCATTGAAACCCTCAGAGTTGAGGTATTCGAACAGTCAAGTCTTTATTCCCCTTTAATGGCTATTAATTGTCATTTAATTGTATTTATTCCCATTCATGGATGGTAATAAAGGCGCCTTTTCGTATTCTTTGATCCGTCAAGGCGTATGTACGCTCTCCTTGAGAGCTATGGCGGGTCTCTGCTACTCGCTCTCATCGGGCGTATCTCGTTATGGCGTATCTCGCCATGATCCACGTGGCGTGGCATAATGCTAGAGACTCCTTCCTTTTCCTCATTATTTGCATATTCGCCCCTGCATTAATTATCATTAATTCCACATTAATCATGCATAAATATCTCTTTTAGAAGAAATAATGGTTTGCCATTATTTCTATTAATTTTCCCTTATTCCTTATTCAAGAATAATTTGGGTTGTTATCAGCCTTGCTAAGTTTGATTCAAAAGCTGATGAAGCTATCTTTTTAGGCTACTCAACAAACAGCAAAGCATATAGAGTTTTCAATAAACGAACTCAGGTCTTAGAAGAGTCCGTACACATTGAGTTCGATGAAACTAACCTTGCAGGAAATGACAATCAGCTGACTGAGGATGATCCATACTCAGCACCTGCTGACCAAGAAATAGCCGCTGAGTCACTACCTCAAGGGCTGACCAAAGGTAAAAGCGAAACTCAAATTGTTTTCGCTGACCAATCTATACCTGCAGAGATTGTTGAAACACAACCAGCTCAAGACATCACTCTACCAAAAGAGATCAGAATACCAAGAGGACACTCAGAGAGTGCTATTCTTGATGCTGCTGGAAACACCCTGATGACAAGAAATTAACCCAGGAGATACCTCAGCAATGTAGCATTCATCTCAGTTCTGGAACCAAAGAACTTCTCTGAAGCTGAGCACGGTGAGTTTTGGATGGGTGCAATGCAAGAAGAACTTGATCAGTTCAGAAGAAATGAAGTATGGGACTTAGTGCCAAACCCAAAAAGCCAGAAGACCATAGGAACAAGATGGGTATTCCGCAACAAGCTAGATGAACAAGGGAACGTAGTCAGGAACAAAGCAAGACTTGTAGCTCAGGGCTATAGTCAGCAAAAAGTAAGCAGATGCAGACTGAGTTTGAAATGTCAATGATGGGAGAACTCAACTTCTTCCTTGGACTTCAAATCAAACAAGGGAAAAATGGCATCTTCATCAGTCAAACTAAGTATGCTAAGGAGATATTGAAGAAGTATGAACTTGAGAACTGCAAGTCAATATCTACCCCAATGGGCACTGACACTGTCCTCTACGCTGACGAAAATGGTAAGTCAGTAGACAACAAATTGTACCGAGGTATGATTGGCTCTCTACTCTACTTGACTGCTTGTAGACCGGACATTTAGTTCTCAGTATGTTATTGTGCAGATATCAATCTAACCCTAAGGAACCTCATTACATAGCTGTAAAAAGAATCCTTAGATATTTGCAAGGCTCAGTGAATGCAGGTTTATGGTATCCCAATACTTATGATTTCACACTCATTGGATACACTGACGCTGACTACGGACGAGACAAGCTTGAACGAAAAAGCACCTCAGGAGGATGTCATTTCCTTGGGAGCTGTCTTGTGTCTTGGTTCAGTAAGAAGCAGTCGTCAATAGCCCTGTCAACCACTAAAGCTGAGTACATTGCTGCTGGAAGCTGTGTTGCTCAAGTCCTCTGGATTAAGCAACAGCTAAAAGATTATGGTGTTCAGACTAAAACAATTGAAGTCAAATGTGACAACAAGAGTGTCATTGACCTATCAAAGAACCCAATCCAGCACAGCAGTATGAAGCACGTCAGCATAAGACATCACTTCATCAGAGACCATGTACTCAAGGGAGAGATCAAGCTGACCTACGTCCCAACGGATGAGCAGCTTGCAGATATCTTCACCAAGCCGCTGGCTCGTGAGCAATTTAACATTCTTAGAGAAGCTATTGGTATGTTTAATCCTCTTCAATAAAATCTAAGTATGATTCATGCTGAGTGATTTATTACATGCTGAGTTGCTATACATGCTGAGTTGCTATACATGCTGAGTATCTTTTACCATACAATGAATTAAAACTACTTTATACACTCAGAACTTGAACTGATGAGTAACTATGTTGTTGAGTAAAGCAACTTGCACAATTAGGGTTTGCACGCATAGTTACGTAGCCTCTAGGATGACGTAAGCGTCATCATTAGTAAAAGCACGCGCCGTTTCTCGCAATTAATGTCAGTAATAACTGACTTCCGATGGTTCAAATTCCCACCGTTCCTTTCGACCTATCAAGTCACCAACTATCGTCTATAAATAGTGAACGAATTCTCACTATTTACCTTCTACGCTTGAAATTCGCACTCAAACCTTCTCTCTCTCAAATTTATAATCTCTAAGCCTTTGCAAAGACGTTCTCAAAAACACCATGTCTGATTCCCAGAATCTTTCTGACGACCAATATGAAGATAATTGCTCATACATCAATCCTGGCTCTCCACCTGTGCAAGAATATGTTGAGACCCCAGAAGATGAGGCTCACACTGGTCATGGTCAGCATGACAAACCTATGGATGAGATCAACATCTTTGGTATAGATCCCAACACTGAGCACTCAACTCCTTCAAAGAAGAAGAAGAAGAAGAAGGACAAGGGCAAGAAATCAAAAGAGGTTGAGGAAAGAACTTTTCAATCCGTATTCTCAGACGTTGAAGGACTTGATGTCGTCGCTTCACGCTGGTTCTCAAAGAGCTTCGTCGAAGTTGAGAAACCCTACAGTGACTAGATATCCAAAAACGGATGGACCAAACTTTTTTCCTTAAACGGGCTAACCTACCCAAGGCTTGTAACTGAGTTTTACTCAAATCTACTGGTTGCTATAGACGATGTTGATTTTATGGTCACATATGTCAACAAAAAGCAAATCATCATCAACCATTCATATCTAGCCATTCTTCTAGACTTGAAGGACGAAGGAGCTGAGAAAAACCAATGACTATAAAAAGGTCAAATACACCGCCACTTTCTGTAAGCCTGAAGGGCATGTCGGTGAAGTCTCATGCACTTCACTTACTCAGCATCAAAGACACGCCCACTACCTGCTGACCAACTACTTATACCCAAAGGTCAATGCCATATCCTCTGCATCCAATTTCGAACAGTGTTTCCTATGGCACATGCTGAACTACAAACCTCTAAATATGCATGTATTCTTGATCGAGGCTATGCAACGAAGCACTGGAGCACTTCGAATGGGATCTCTCATCACCGAGATTCTCAAGGATCACAAGATCAGCTTTAAGAATGAGGAAAGCATACTGGGAACAGAAATCACCATTGAAAATCTTACTGGACTCGGACACAGCCTTCCCTTTAAATCAAAGAAAGGAAAGGATTCGGTGATCGAAACTGAAGAGGAAGCTGAGCCGACCTATAAAGGGAAAAAGAGAAAGGCAGACACATCAGCTACGGAAAAAGCTAAGCATGCACTCCAAACTGTCAAAAGACTAAAGGTACTAATGACAAATCCCTCTCCTGCTGAGTCAATTAAAAAGAAACCTGAGCCTACCAAAGCTGCCCAAAAACGACCTGTCGCTGACTAGGAAACTGAGGATGAATAAGAGAATACTGAGCCACCCCTAAAGAGAAAGAAGGCCTTCGGAGTTACTCCTTTGAATGCAACTCCTCTGGATATATCTATTCCAAAGGACTCCTTTCTACGAGCTCAGGAATCTGATAAAAGCACTCAAGCATCAAACAATCAACAGAAACAGTCTGTCTCCGCTGAGCAGAAAAAGAAAAGTGTGCCAAGTAAATCAACCTCCAAAAATCCGGCTACTGAGCCTAGTGCTAAGTCAACTGTTGACACCACTACTACCGAGGCTGAGCAAGTCCATCTTGAGTCACCCGACACCACTGACCAACTCCCTTCTTCAAACCTTTCTAAAGAAGGCAGTGACAAACGATATAAGAAGAAGGCACACAAACCACCTGTGTTTGACATTTTAGATGATTCTCCTCTTCATGAACCAATTGATGAACTGATTGATTTGGATTTCAACTTCTTCTCCAAACCAATTGCCAAATCCACGCCAGTCAAGGAAAATCAAGCCTCTGTTTCTCACAATCAGGAACATGCCAAAACTGATGCTCTTCAAGGTCAGAAGTCTGCCGACACCGCTGCTCGTGCCTCAACTGAGCATGTGATCGAAGAACCTACTGTTCAAGAAAATGAACAAGTACCTGAGAAATCTCCTGCTCAGGACAATCTTGAGCTGACTCCTCCACAAGTAAATACTCAGCTCCCGACTGACACTGAGCAGGTAGACAATGCTACTGCACCACTCACTCCTCCTCCTGAGCAGTTAGCAAATCCATCAATTCCTGCAGCTAATCTTCGCACTCAGTCTGCTACTCAAATTGCTCAATCTTCACCTCATCCAGAAGGCAACTCCAATATTGGAGAGAAATCAAATGAACAACCACCTGCTGCCAACCAAGGTTTAGTTCCTGAGAATTCACAAGCTGACCCCCTCCACTTCCTAACTTCTTCCCAGTCGGGGAAAAAAATTTTACAAGCTGCTCAAGAACTGATTCAAGACATCCAACGCACTCATGCCACTGATACTGAGTGTCGTTCTGCTGAGCCTACACAACTGAGCACTATCACTCAGCTTCTAACTGAATTAAAAAGCCTCAAGGAGCTCTTATATGTACTCACTGATATGGTCGCTCAGCAACCAAAGCAGGAGTTCGCTACCAAAATGGCAAACCTTCATCTGCACATGGTGCAACACATGGACACAATTGAAGGGAAGCTGAATGCTCTATCTACCGCCAACTCTGATGTGGCTAAGTCAGTTCAAGTCACTCAAAGTCTTCACTGAGCTGACTGCTACTCGCGAATTGGTTGCTTCTTCCTCCCAATGCACAATAGAACAAATCGCTGAAGTCATTCGCATGCTCAACTTATCAAGAGAAGAAATGCAAACTGACCAGGCAAAGTCATCTGAGATCTTTCAACTTGCCAAGGCCACTTATGACCATGTCACACACCAATCTAATCAGCGCCACCATTATAATGCTGGCTTGCTCAGGATGTACCATCAATCTTACGCAAAAATGACCGACTCCATCACATGGATGGGTAAGTCACTTGAGTTCATCCTCAGCGTCATCAGCTCACATATGGAAATTCCGTCGACAGAAATGGCTGGTGGGATCAAAGTCTTTGACGGCCTTAAGAATAGTACGGCTCAACTCAAACACTATTCGGCTGCCCTAACTCATGCTGTTAATCAGGGGAAGTTTTATGTTGTTGTCCCTCAGCCTATTGATGCTGACAAAAAGGGGGAGAAAGACAAACACCCAGCTGGAACTCAACCAAAGAAACAACATCTTGGTTCCACTTCTGCTGACCCTCCTAGCACTCAACCCCAGCAACAAGATACACACAAGTCTAGTCAGCAAACCAAGCCCAAATCTAACCAAGTGTCTATCAACATTAAGTGATAGATATTTGTAAACTTGTATATTTGCTGATGACATGTTCTGTGCTAAATATAACCGTATCTTCATTAAATCATATGTGTTATTTGTTTATCACTTTATGCCTATCTGATGTGTTGATCTAAATTCATGAGTTGTCCCATATGTCTTCTTATTCGAATTGAACAAAGTAACTAAAGCTTGACAACATTGAATTAATCATGTACTTGGCCACTGAGTAAAACTACCCAGTCTCAACTAACTCACTCAGCTTACTCTGATATTTGAACTTAATCTTCCGCTTAACTTAATATTGAAACTGAGTAAAATGAGCCTGGTCCAAGAACTGACCTAACTCTGAACACTGACTTTAGACTTACTTGATTAAACCTTAAAATGTTTAAAGTAAAACTAAGTCAGCGGCTCAATCCTTACGGGGGAGAATCTTAAGAAGTTAAGAAAAGGTCAATCATCATGGGGGAGCTCAACATTGAGTTCCTTATTGAATATTTTTGCCAACATCAAAATGGGGGAGTTTGTTGAAACACCTTTCCACATGATTTTGATTTGACAAAATTATTCATATTAATGATAAAAATATTCTAACACATTAAATTTAAATGCTTTGATTTATTCACACTAATGTGTTTGTTCAATGTTGAGTTATTTGATTTATAAGACATTAAGTTAAATGGCCCCAAGGCCCATGAAAGAGATTCAAGCCCAAGTCAATGGATCATAGCCTCACGGCCCAAGAAGAACAAAACACAGTCGTACTGAGTAAAACACAAGCCCATCTTGGAGAAGGATCGAGAAGCCTTCGTCTAAATAGCTTCAAGATGAAGCTGCTGAGTTGAGAGACAAGATAGTCCACTCAGCAGTTGACCTGAACAAACTTAGAGACAAAGTATTTCTACTTTGGGTAAAGCTCAGAAGACGCAGAAAGCTGTCTGGAAGACTTTACTATAAATGTGGAAACATTCTGTTTTGTCTGACGAAAAGCTGCTGAGCACTGCCGAAGACAGAAGATACAAGAATGTTATTGGCCGAGGATGCTGAGCACGTACTGAGTGAACGCGATAGGAAGCCATTTCCCTCCAATGGTTATTTTGAAATTCGAAATCACCGGTGCTTCAAGTGTCACTATAAATAGGCCTCTCAAATGCTTCATTCGATGCATATCTTCAATCAAGTCGAAACGCTGACCAAATTGATATTCAAAGTTCTGTGAGAAAAGCAAAGCAAATCTTACACCAATTCCAATCTTGTGTAAAAGTCTAGAGTGATCTGATTCATCTAAAGTGTCTTAGCAATTGTTGTTTAGGACAAACACTTATCATTTCTAGAAGTATAGAAAGGAGAAGCTGAGTACTCGGTATAGTACTCAGTAGTAGAGATAGGAGTGAGTAGAGGAATAGAGGAAGGTACTCTTGTATACTCAGCTTCTGTTGTAAAAGGTTTGGTGCTCTACCTTTAAAGATCTCAATAGAGGATTCAAAAAGCTCGGAAGGAATTCCGGGGACTAGACGTATGCGGAGAGGCCGAACCAGGATACGTCTGCTAATTAACATATTTCTAACCCAAATTGCTTGGAATAGACTCAAGTGCTATCTCCTGACTCAAGAAAAGAAACAGACTTAGTCACTAGTTGACTAAGCTTGTGTCTTAAACTACTCAACACCGCTGTGTAAATCTTCTCTTAAGAAAAAGAAGTCAGCCTTTAACGGACAAAAATTTAGAATAGTTCCTATCCCCCCTTAGAACTAATCTTGTCACGTTGCATAGGACCAATAAGTCTAATATTAATTATGATACTGGAGGACATAGGTGCAAGTAATAGTAAATGTTGAACAAATCAGGCCCAAAAGAATTTGTACCTGGTGCAGAATTCTGTTGATTTAGCATCTCACCCGAGTGAAATCGGGGATCAAAGTTGGTGTGCGGTGGTAGATAGCCTGGAAATGGGTCAGTAGATTGCATTTGCAGTGGGATTGGGTGGCTGACAAATTGCATCGTCGGTCGAAGAAATCTGGTGAATGGCGGTAAGGATTACTGCAATCTCGTGGTAGAGGTTGAATACGGATGACCAGCCGAGGCGATGCTGCTTGACACAGAACCACTGAGTCGTTGGTCGTGATGCAACGTCATGACGGAGGCCATAATATACGGTTGCTAGGGCGTCGCTGATTCCCAGTAAAAGATGGAGTTGCTGACATTTAGTTGAGGATCAAAGAGATTTTTGGAAAATATATGGAGTATTTGGTGTTATGAGGCATGGTCTGAAACCATCATATATTCAGGTGAAGCCGAGGTGGCAGCTAAGTGAATTTCGAGACAAAGCTCGGAGGGGCTGCCAGAGTGGTTGACAGATTAGAGGGAGTGGAGGAATGGGAGTTTGAGGGAAAACCGATATCTGATACCATTTTACATGATATTTGAGAGTTTAATCGTATTGAGTAGTTACTCTGGTCATTAATTACAAAGATAATAGGGATAGTATATATACAATATCCATAATTGATTAGGATACAAAATACTGAATCAAATATGAAATTTGAATTCCCTAAAAATCTAAACTATTAACTGATAAGTAGATGGTTAGCGAAAGAAGATAAAATAATTATTTGATAAATAATTATTATCATTAACATGCACATATATGTGAAGATATATAAATAATATCGCAACCATTAAAAAACAACTTTATGAAGGGATATACCTTGTTGTTGTCCTTCGCTGCCCAAACTTTTCCTAAGTTTCTTAACTCTAAGCTTTTTTTTTATCTCTGCCATATATCTATAAAAATGGGCTTGTAATGAAGCTATATATATATCCCCAAACCTTTTACTTCAGTTGCAATATTTGTTACACGATCGTTTAACGATGTGATTTTATCTGCCATTTCATCTTCATTTAACTGCGAGAACTCTCCTTCGCTACTTGATTCAAATGGGAAACCATCATTACTTGCCATCATGTCCAACTCAAATTGTCGTTATAGTTCACATTTCTAAATCCATCTGCAATTTGCTTCCCTTTATTTGAATAAGCCTTGTAAATGAATCAATTCCTTCTCCGCCACTATAACGGTTATATTCCTCACTTTTAACTAGTATTCATTGGAATAAAAAGAGTTAATCCAATTCAAATTTCTTAAATACAAAATAGACTATTCAATACAAAAGCTAATATTTAAAAATACTTACTAAATGAGAAGGAGGTTTGAATATTTCTCTTCGTAACTCTTTCATGTGCGGTTTTCCAATAGAAGACCAGTTCAATATTTAATGTCTTCCAATCCTTTCAGCAGATTTACCATCTGTTTCACTACAACATTCACAAAAACATACCTACAATGCTATTGGACAACCAAATATGCTACATTTTGTTGGAAAACTAGAATGGACATAACCGTCTTTATGGGACTTACCAGTGTATTTCTCTTTCATTGACTTAAATGTGTATCAAATGTAACTTTTCCCATGAAAAACATTCTAATATGGGCTATCGACTATATGCAAATGCAAATAAGGAATGCTTTGATTTGGTTTGTTTGATAACAAATACTGATGCAAAAAATATAAGAACACAAGCTTCACTGCATCCTCATCACAATGCCAACGCTTATTTTTAAAATACTCACAAACTGATAGCTTAGTCACATTTTCTAAACCACCAAAATATATTTTTTTAAACATCAGCGACTCAATAGATGCATGATAATTTTCAACTTGTCCCACATATTGTAAGCTAGTCACCAATATAAACACTTCAATTCCAAATTTTATCATAATCCCACAAACATTAAACCATAATTCATGTTCATTTTTTTTATTTACCTCCCGAATAGTAAAGCATGCAAAATCTGAGGTTGGGCTGTAATGCTATCTAATTTTAAAAAAAAAAATAACCAAAACTAGTTTTTCCAAACAAAGATAATTGAGATGCAGATAACAACTATTTTATATCATGAATAACATTAACTGTTATGGTTGTTGTCACACAACATGAATAGAAATGCTCAGACTTAATGAGGTAATCACATTCCTGTAATTCATAAAAAAAATATTACATAGACAAGTATATTTTATAATATGGATATTAAATTTAAATAAAATGGCTGTCTAACCCTCAATTCTTCTTTTTTTCCCTCAAGATCCACTGCTTACGCTCATTCATTGGGAATAGATTAGGAGACCCATTATTTTCCTTACTATCTCTACTTTTTATTTTTTTAATTTCGAGCAACATTATATCTCTATATTTTTTTAAAAAAAGCATATGATATCCTTTTCTGTTTCTTTCTACCAATTTTCTTTGAAATTGGATAATTTTGAAGAAAAGTATTTACTCTTTTCATTATAACTATTAATGTTTTTTTAAATATATATAAATAGCATGAATCAGTAAAATATCCCTTTTATTTGCTCTATATTTTGTATCAAACTAGAAAACCTCGAAAATGAACTAATGTAGAGTCAATTATGATTCAAAAAAATTGGTATCAGATTATTAACTATTCATTTAAAAAAAATATTTCAATTAATGCATATTAATGCTTCAATTACAAAACCGCAAATAAACATTTTTCAATGATCACCACTATACCCAAGCAAATTAAGAGACCCAGTGATAATTTCTTGATGCGAACCCATGAGGAACAGTGCCTCGAAAACCTGACAACTAGATTTGAACCCAAGGAAAGCTAACGAATCAGGGTCGAACAGAAAATGACCCTTACAAAACTAAGTTGTAAAGACCCGATCCCAGTCTTCAACAGTTAAAGATTTAATCCCGAACTGTTCAAAGTAGTGCCTTAAAGAACACAAGAAAAATAACTCACAAACTCTTTTTTTGATTTAATCAAAAGGTGCCTTTTACAAATGAAAGGGCTCACCCTTAAATACAAAAAACGCAAATAAACCATTACTAGAATTTCCCCTTATGTACCTTAAACAATAACAATAGTACAAAGGTAATTAGGGAATTAACTTAGTCAACCATAAAAACAAAATACTTCATAAATGTTTCTAGACAATGAAAACCCAAGTCAATTCACATGGAATTGATAAGGTTCACATTGTGTTGAAATTGTCATTTTGACCATTTAAATAATTAAATCAATTCATATTGAATTGATTTTATTTTTCCAATAAATCCAAATGGTTGAAATTCATATGGTGATTTTTGAATCAATTTCATCTTCGTGTAACTTGAAAGTGGTTAAATTATTTCATTTTGAACTTCGCACGCTTCATAGGATTATCGAATAAAGGATTAAAATTCATAAATATAATCTCGTTCTTAGCATGGATCTGATTCTCATCATTTCTTATCTAGTTGTGGTACCATAAAAGTTGATTTAAAGAAATTGCAAACAAAAATATAGTTTATGAGACTATTAATGTTGGGTTAATTATAATGAGAAAACCGTATTAAGGGTTAGAATCATCATGTTATAATCGTTAATTATAATGAGAAGACCATATTAAGGGTTTACATTATAGTTAACTATTATTTATTAACATATAAGGATACAATTATTTAAAAACACATTCATGTAGTTGAGATAAATTCATTAAACAAACTTGACATTTTGTTATTAATTCATTTAACTAAATGGAACAACTTGATTTTTTTTATTACAGATTATAGTATATCAAAGATTAACATTATAATTAACTATTTCTTACTAACAAACAAGGATGCAATTGAATAAAACCATTTTCATGTAGCAGAGAAAAGTTCATTACACAGACATGACATTTTGTTAATGATTAAATTAACTAAATGGAACAACTTGGTTTCCTCTTATGCAATAATATAATTTTTTAAATGTTATCAAACCAATGTGTGTTCAGTTAAGGTGACCCTTTAATTCATAAATTAAGAATACATCGTTTCTACAAAACAAGTAACTTAGTTTTTGTATGTTTTTCACAATCTTGCAAAGTAATAACAAAATAAGTGACACAACAAAATTAGAGACTAATACGTTCTTAAATTGAAATTTGAAGATCATTAAAATCTTTTGGTTTTCATGCTAGGATTTTCATAAATATTTTTTTTGATATTGATAATATATTTAAGGGTAATGAGAATGTATATATGTGGTATATTAATATGCAAATAATATGTGAGTAAACAAAAACAACATATGCTAACAAAAAAATATAGATTTTAAATGCAACTAACCAATGAAGGTTTATCAACTATTTTTGCAGCTAATGTGAACTTCATTTGAAATGCATAAACAACTTGGAGTAAATTACATCAATCGTACCTGAACTATACCCTAGTTCACACTTTAGTACCCGAATTACATTTTGTCTCAAAAATATACCTGAAGTAATGGTAACCGGACAATTAAGTACGTTTAGCCAGTCACTAACCAGTCAACCCGAGATTTAACCATTTTTAATTAAAATTTTGACTAATTTATCTCTCTTCCAATCTCACACTCTCTCTCCAATTCTCAATGAACCCTCAGTTCTTCTTTTTTTTCTTACTTTCTTTTGTTTCTCTCTCATTTCCTTTCTCTCTCCAAAAAATGAAAATTCAATGTTTCTCTCTCTAACTTTTCTAGGAACCAGAATTTAGTTTCACGAACGAGAAAGCAAGTTGGGTAGAACTAGAAAAAAAAGGTTCCTATGCTGATATTGATGAGTCAAAAGCAGATTGTGTAGAACAATGATTAATATGTTGATTTACATGTACAGTGTGTCGAACAAGGATTAATCAGGTTCCAACATTTATTAATTAAGATTATGTTTTGTTTTAATTTCAAGCAAAGATAAAGTTGGAAGATCATGATCCGGATTTGATTGAAAACAAATCTCCTCAGCATTAGAAAGAATGGAAGAACATTTTTTTTTGTTCCACTTTAAATTTATTTGGCTGCAAACTAGTTGGTTTTCAATAAAAAAAATTCTTTTATCCTTTTTTCCAGTAATAGGTAATGAAGAAAAACTCATGATTGGAGCAGCTTTTTTCTATAATTAAAAATTCTTTCCTCACAATCAGGAACATGCTATGGATTAAGAGATTTGCGAAGGAATCCAGAAAGCTGCTTTCCTTCTTGCTAACAGGTCATATATACAAGAGAGAGGGATGAAATTGAGAATGAACGTGATCGTGAGATTTTGAGAGAGAGAGAGGGGGAAGAGAGAGATTGAGAATGAAAGTGAAGGTGAGATTTGAAGAGAGAGAAATAGAAGAGAGAGAAACAAATTTTATCAGATGTATATCAATGGTGTTTTTTTTTCGAAAACAAGAGATGGGGAGAGATGGAGAGAGATGGTTAAATTAGAGAGAGATGGGTCCCATTTGTAAGTGTATGTTGGTCAAACAAGTGTTGACTGGTTATTTCCGGTCGCACGTATTTAAATGTCCGGTTACCCATACTTGGGGTATATTTTTGGGACGAAATGTAATTTAGGTACCAAAGTGTGAATTGAGATATATTTCAGGTACCATTGGTGTAATTTATCCAAACAACTTGTGCTTTCTATATTCATATAGTATTAGCAAAAAAAAAAAAAAAACCACAACTAAATTGTAGTCAACTTGAAATTTAAGGGGGGTAAGAAAAACATACCAAGATTGTATATTCAGAATGATGTTGAGTCTTAATGGAACAACTTTGCCCAAATTTTGTTTCAGCAATAGGTGGATTTTGGAACTGTGGGAAATGACTTTTAGGATTAAGCCTTTGAAACATGCGTGTACATGTGAAGTGGTTTTTTCACTTAAAGTAGCTTTTTCCACCCCACATGGGAAATTTATGAAAAGTTAAAAGAGTTTATAATGGTTTGGGCCTTATGAGCTTTTAAATTCTGTTTGGTGGGTTTTGGTAAATATACCACGTGCGCGCCTCGTTCGTTCACGCGACGCCCGCCCGTCCCGAATGGGCCCGAATTTTATTTTTCTTACAATTTATTTTACTCTTTTGACTATTTCCTCAACCACTTAGTTTTATTCACTAACAATGTCACGTCCGTGTCCAAAAGTTTTCATATTAATTATAATT
This sequence comes from Euphorbia lathyris, assembly GCF_963576675.1. Lineage (NCBI taxonomy): Eukaryota > Viridiplantae > Streptophyta > Magnoliopsida > Malpighiales > Euphorbiaceae > Euphorbia > Euphorbia lathyris. Next base: position 28,484,381 of record NC_088910.1, on the reverse strand, counting down.
TAATATTAAATTATATAACATTTCAAATTAGTCTATTTATAGAATTTACGTGTATAGCATACACGTATCATATTTTATTAAAATAGAAATATATATTTATTTTATTTTATTTTACATATATGTTAATAGAATATGAATTTTTAATAAAGGATGTTTTAATTTAAATGACGATTTTCATATCAATTTGATTTAATAGGTTCGGAAAAACAGCTTAACGTGTAATTTTAAGAAGAATCGAAATTGATATGCGATGAATTTTTGTTGTGATTGAAATAATAGATAATAAAGGTTCATATTGAGAACCAATTGTTTATGAGTTATTGATGAACTTTCAGTTCTTCGATGAATATTGAACAATTAATCGCTTAATTTTCTATTTACTCATAAAACGGAAAGAAGTACAAAAAAAAGGGGACTAAAGGAAAATAATACACAACAAATAGGTGCAAAAATGTCTTAAACAAGATCTAATTTCATGAATTAGAAAAAAAGATGGAGGCTAAAGTGAAATTAGCCTAATCTATATATATATACACACACTACATCCAAATCATAAGCTTTAAAAAATTGATATTCTAATTTCATTTATTTAATTTATATTGGGAAGAGTAATTTGAGAATTTAAATTTGCATAGGGAGGAGTAAAGTTAGATGATCAAAGAATTAGAAATTTAATTGGTATGTCTCCCTCCCACTAAGGAACGACATCTTCTTCCTTACTTTCTTCCTCTCTTTCTCAATGAAAAACCATAAAAGGCTGGGGATGAAATGGTTTTATCTGGGTCTATCTCTCTTCGCTGTCGGGATGAAAAAAAAATTAGAAATCAGAAACAAAAAAAAAAATTCTCTGATAGGTCGATATCTCTTAGTCTCGTCTGTGGCCATCGATGTGTCTGATTCCTGTTCACGGAGAAGCATGCTCCGATTCATAACGGTTTTCCAATTTCATATCATAATGGGTATTTTGACCCCCCTACCATGGGAGATCGATCGCCGGATCGTGACATGTAGGTAAGGAGGTAAGCGATTCTAAGATTTGTTCATGTTCGGTTTCGTTGGACCCTTATTTTCGGATTTAAGGGACTAACCTTTTAATTTTTATTGTGAATCAAAGCCTCAAAGCTATAATTTTCATTTTTAAGACTCTTGTTTGATGGATTTGTGTTTGAAAATGTTCTATGGTATATTTGTGATTGAAATTTTGAGGTAAGTAGGTCCCTGTGGCTGTTAGGTTCTATTTAGAATTAGATTTTGAGCTGGAGTGGCTGCTCTATTTCGGTTCAGTTTAGAATTAGATTTTGAGCTAGAGTGGTTGCTCTATTTCGGTTCAGTTTAGAATTAGATTTCGAGTCGGATCTGTTTGGGAAAAGATTGAAATGAGTTGTTTGAACTTAGATGTTTGAAATCGAAAAATCATGTTAGACATTAAAATTGGATTCGTTTGGTAAAAAGAATCGTTAGAACTTAAGTTGAATTGGTTCGGTAAAAAGATTCGTTTATGGAGGAAAACAAAAGAGTTCGGTTATCAATTTAGGACATATAAGTTAGGTCATTACTATATGGTTCCAATGAGTCGTATTAGGTAAGTTTTCTTTTAGGAATTTCATTTTTCGACAAATTTTACTTATACTCAATATTAACTTTTGATTATGGGAGGTGACGCAAAATGTTAAAATGTTTGAATGAGGATCAATACTGTATTAATATATATATATACTATGAATTATTTAACTCGAAAGACGAATCGTATAAACAATTGTTATCATATAAGGTAAGTTATGAAGATACAAGTATAATCGAAATAGAAACAGTGTCCACTAAAAGTTAAGTAGAACTACGTGGCTTTGATTCTCGATTTAAAGACGTTCGGGATACGTAGGAAGCTTGATAGAATTATCAAGTCCAAGCCAAATAACCAATTAAATTTTAGATAGTTTTGAAATAGAGTTTCTTACGGTGTGTTTGGCAATTGGTTTAAACATATAATAAGTTATAAAACAATTTGATAGAATTAGTCGTGATAAATTAATAAACTTTTACATTTAAGAATGATGGGTCGATTTCATAGAAAATAGATTTACCTTCTAGACTTATATATTCGTTATCTTGTCTTCCCTTCATACCCGATGTCGTTTAGGGTCGGGTGTGACAAACAAAATCGGAACGATTAAGTTCTTAATTCTTCTCCACCAGTCGGAGATTTTTTCTCTTATTTTTTCGCCTCAACTGCACGTTCCAGCATTCAGTTTTTACACTGAAAATATAAAGATCGTTTTTTATCTTCCTGAAACACAGTTTTTTCTTTTCTCTTATCTCCAAAATTTTATGTGCAAATAAACTACTTTGATGTTCCTCTACTTTCTAAGTTTGAGTGCACAAGTTTGGAAGCCTCATGCGTTAACCTTGGAGAGCGAACAAATCTCAGATTGCATCTCCATCTGCCGAAAATCGCTTTGAAGGCAGTGGCACCTGCCACGACACAATTCGATTTCTTGATAAGTTTTTTTGTAACCTAATTATCTTTCTCACAATTTGAAAGCGAGTTTCTCTGCTTGTAATTATGCATATTCTAATTGCTAAAACCCTTCCTGATATCTCCAAGCTAGAGCCATTACACAGTCTTAACTACAAAAGATGGTCACAGAAAATCCTTATATTTTTTTAACAACTCAAACTTTATTATGTTGTCATTTAAGATCCCCCTTCTGACCCAAATGGACCTGCCATCTCCCTCATTGTTCAACAATATGACACCCAATCTGCAAAATATGAAAAGGATAACAAAACTGTTAGGGGTCATCTCCTTAATCACATGTCCAACCCACTATTTGATATTTTTGTGAAAAAAAAATCTGCCAAAGAAATTTGGGATGCCTTGAAAGAAAAAGATGGATTTGATGATGATGGTAAACGAAAGTATGTTTTTGGCAGGTGGTTTAATTACCAAATGGTTAATGAAAACCCATCATTGAACAAATTCATGAATATGAAAATCTGGTTGCTGAAGTTCTCAGTGAAGGCATGACCATGTGTGATTTGCTGCAAGCCAATGTCCTTCTGGAGAAATTGCCTCCTTCATAGAGTGATTTCAGAAACCATCTGAAGTATAAGAAGAAAGATTTCAGTCTCTAGGAACTTGTCAATCACATGAGAATTGAAGAAGCAAACAGGATGAAAGATAAGCAACTTTGCTCTAAATCTGTTTCCATTAATGCTAACATTGTTAAATTTGCTATGGTGCCAAAAGACAGGTCAAAAGGATCATCGAACAAGGTCTAGGAAGGCTTAAGTCAAAATAAGTCTTTCAAGAATAATGGAAGGATTCAGAAGAAGAAGGTCGAATGGTTTGTGTGTGGAAAACCTGACCATAAGGCATTTAAGTGCTACTAAAGAAAGAACCAACAGAACACCACTCAAAATGCAAATAAAAGAGCTGTTCCACAATTTAATCTGGTGGAGAATGAAATCATTATTGCTATTTTGGTCGAGTCAAATTTGGTGGAGAACAAAACAGACTGGGTGCTGGATACTCGAGCTACTAAACATCTATGGGTATGTTGTTAATGGATCAGATAAATATGTCTATTCTAAGTCTTTTGAATCGAACTATGTGATTATATGCCTATATGTAGATGACATGCTTATCTTAGGCACAAGCTTAGATGTGATAAATAACACTAAGTCTTTCTTATCCTCTCACTTCGATATGAAAGACATGGGAGAAGAAGATATAATTCTTGGCATCAAAATTACTAAAACAAAAAATAGTTTCTCATTAGGACAATCACATTAGGTTAAAATTATTGAAAAAGTTTAACAGTTTTGATGTGGTTCCAGCCAGAACTCCTTATGATCCTAGCATAAATCTCACAAGTAATAATGGAGGAAACAGTATTCCTCAATAAGAATATGCTAAGATCATAGGTAGTGTAATGTTCATAATGAACCATACTAGACCTAACATAGCCTATGTCTTTAGTGGATTGAGTAGATATACTCACAGTCCTAATGATGAACACTGGAATGCACTTTATCGCTTACTTAAATACTTGAAAGGCACCATGAATTAATGTGTGCATTTTAATAAATTTTCTGCTGTTTTAGAAGGGTGTACTGATGCAAATTGAGTGTTTGACAATGATAAGGTGAGTTCCACCAGTGGCTGTGTTTTTGTTCTAGGTGGTGGTGCTGTTTCTTGGAAATCGTTCAAGCAAACCTGTATTACTCGCTCAACCATGGAATCTGAATTTATAGCCATTAAGTTGGCTAGTCAAGAATCAGAATGGTTGAGGACTCCGTTAGCCAATATTCCATTGTGGGGGAATTCTTCTGCACCTGTCTCAATGCATTGTGATTCACAAGCTGTTATTGGTAATACCAAAAATAGTGTCTATAATGGAAAGAGAATACATGTTCACATTAGACATAGTATAATGAAACAACTCTTAAAAATGGGGTAATTGCCTTAGATTATATGAGATCTGAAAAGAATCTAGCAAATCCTTTTACCAAAGGGTTACCGAGAAGAGTTGTTCTTGAATCATCGAGGGGAATGGGGCTAAAGCCCATTGATTAAAGGACATATGGTGGACACCACTCATGGTCAAATGAAACCATATTATCCTTTGTGTGCACTATATTTCTCCCATTCCTATGACATATAATAGTGCATGTGTAATCCATAGCTCGTTATGTGGTGGTTCATTTTAATGGACTTGATAGCCCGTTTTTTGGAGGATGAGTTATGAGAAACTCTTAATAATCTCATCTTTAGATCACCTACTTGAGTGTGAAGGTGGACCGCCTTCCATAAAAGACTTGGGCAGTCTTTCTAGAGCACTCATGAGACCCAATGAGTGTGTATGGTCATCAAAAGTGATGTATTATTTTATCATGGAACAACAAAGTTTTCTAAGGTTTTTACGTGTTGTGGGGGGTCTTAGATGAAGTTTTAGAAATTCAAGAGCAATTCACTTCTAAAGCTTCACATAGTTGCCTCATCTCACTACGTATCAATTCAATCAAAAGACATAGATATTTAAGTTTTCAAAACCTTGTTTTATTTTATTGCCTAGAAAAGATTTTCTTTGTACTTATTTAAAATGTTTTCTATAAAGCCATTTGTGGGAAATGGCTTTTAGGATTATGCCTTTGAAACATGTGTGTACATGTGAAGTGGTTTTTTCACTTAAAGTAGCTTTTTCTATCCACCATGGGAAACTTATGAAATGTTAAAAGAGTTTATAATGGTTTGAGTCTTATGAGCTTTTAAATTATGTTTGGTGGGTTTTGGTAAATATACCACGCGCGATCGCTCGTTCGTGCGCCCGCTCGTCCTGACTGGAGTAAGCCTGAATTTTATTTTTTATCACAATTTATTTTACTGTTTTGACTATTTCCTCAACCACTTAGTTTTATTCAACAACAAAATCAGAACGTTTAAGTTCCTCATTCTTCTCCACTAGTTAGAGATTTTTTCTCCTCAACTGCACGTTCCAACGTTCAGTTTTTACACTGAAAATATAAAGGTCATTTTTTTTATCTTCCTGTAACACAATTTTTTCTTTTCCTCGTCTCGCCAAACTTTTCTGGGCAAATAAACTACTTTGTTGTTCCACTGCTTTTCAACTTTGAGTGCACAAGTTTGGAAGCCTTCCGTGTTAACCTTGGGGAGCGAACAGATCTCAGATTGCACATCTGTCTGCCGAAATCGCTTTCAACGAAGTGGCACCTGCCACGCCATTTGATTTATTGATAAGTTTTTTTTGTAACCTAATTATCTTTGAACAATGGCTACAGAGACATATACTGCTACTGCAATGGGTTTTTTTCAAAAAAAAACAACACAACCAAAAGAATACTAAAAGAATAAAGAATATAATGAGAACTTACACTACTTTGACTTTCAACAATAATATCCAGAAAATGCAACCAAAAGGAATACCAAAAAACAAACAACCAAGCAAAAAAATGGTAAAAAAGATTCAGAGAATACCTTGTTAAAAATACAAAGCATCAACCATGGAAATAAAAAAAAGACATTGTAGAAACCCAAAAAATCAAAGAACACTTATTGAATCTGAAATTCATGTGAGTTAATAGAATAACAAACCCAAAATCCACATCAGCTATCACTGTTTGCAAATGTAAAATCATCAAGCAAGAGAAGAAAGGTTCTGATTATTGAGAATTTCATAGAAGAACAATCTTGCATGAAAAAACTAGTAAATTGAAGAACACGGTTGCATGATTATGAAATTCATGTGTGTTAAATAGAACAATAAATCCATAACCAACAAGAGCTATCAATGTCTAAAAATGAAAATTCACTAAGACAGAGATGAAAACCTTCACCTATTGAAAATTTTACAGAACCAACTTGCCAGCAAAAACCTAGAAAATAGAAAGAAACGACAATAGAATAATGGTTACATGAATATAGGATTGAATTATGAAATTGCATTAAAAAATTAAATAAAAAATTTAATGTTTAATAACTGTAAATTAACAAAACTATATAATAATTGTATCAAAATCTAATATTTAAAATTTAAGAAATGACTCTCTGATAATAGACAAAAAAAAAGATGTTTAGTGGCAACGAAATAAAAAAGATGATTTCCTGTGTAATTTCATCTTAGTTCAACTCTAACAAATTAGGATGCCAACGGAGATGTATTTTTCGATATCCGTTCGGCCCAACTGTATAACTAGATTTTGATCCGTTGAATGTACTGTTTTTTTGTTTCATTATTTGTAATGTTGTTTTTCATTAACTATTTTGTTGTTTTTATCTGTTTTGCTATTTTGATGTATATGTTTCTGTAAGTAGTCTTTCACTTTTTCATTATTTGTTTCTGTAATTAGTTGTTATCATCTGTTTTGCTATTGTTTTCTTACTTCTCTCTGCTTTAAAATTTGTAACACATAATGTTCTATTCCTACTTTGAGTTTCGCCTATATATTTATGACTGGAAGTTGATTATTAATTTAAACTAATTATGGAAATAAGATATTCAGGTGGTAACAATCCTTATAATGGTTACTAAAGATCTGGTTTTAAGCCTCATGTATTGAAACAGAAAGATGCAATCACAGGTCCACAATAACAGTAGAACAAGGATCAACAAAAGAGAAGTTATGCAAATAGATCAAGGGCCATCAAAATTCAAGAAAGTCAGTCAACCGAATTCATCTACTTCATTTGTGCAAGCAAGTCAAATTTCAGCTACAACCTCTAAAGAATGAATTGTGGATTAACAAGATATATATTATATTTTGGATGGTTGTACTCATATTTTGCTATCATTAGTTTTGCTCATATTTTGTAGTGGATGGTTGTTGATTAACGAGATAGATAATATATTTTCTGTTGTGCTTTTAACTTATAATTTTTGCTAAGATGTTGTTCCCTGTATTTTTGTTTTCATGTTTATGTAATTATATATGTAGTGAATGATTGTTGATTACGAGATACAAGTTTTGTTAATGTTATATTTTGAGGATACATGTTTCATTAATGTTTCAATTGCTTTGTTGCAGCTTGTTTAGTTGCCAATTTGCAATTTTTTTTATAGCTATTGTTGCTGACAATGGGAATTACACATAATTGGGCATTATAGCTTTAAATTGGGCATATTGTCAATTGGAGCATGTAATAGACTGTATTTTGATGATGATGTGTCTAAAAAGCTGAAAATGGCAATTTTGATTCTGAGGTGTTTAAGAAGCTGAAAAATAACAAGTTGAAAATGACGCAGTCTGAAATATTGATGTCACTGTGTCTAACAAGCTGAAAAATGTTGGGTCATAAATAAGGGAATTCCTCTATATTTTTTAATATGTATAAATGTCTTTCTTCTTTGGTTATTAATGTTGCTACCTATTATGATCATTTGATACGACAATGATGAATCAATTGATCATTCGTGCAAGCAAATTCATTACGTAAGTCATAAAAATGCACAAAAACTCAATAATTCTGTAATTTTAGAAATATTCTCAACATAACAACATATACATATGGGCACAAAACATTGGTTACAATTGATTATATATATATAAAAATTACAATTGATTACATAATAGGACAAGAAAATTCACTAAAACATATCCCAACTCAACATAAACAAATAAGAATATTCTATCAACTCCATCAAATACCACAAATTACACATAACATGAAAGCCAGTATACATTTTTTCAAACAATAATTTTTTCACGCATCGTTGTTCTTCTCCAACTCAATAATTTCATCTTTCTCTTTTAAGTTTTTTTAACAAACCGTTCATGTCATTTCGATAATGCTCAAACATATCATCATCAATCTAAAAAAAATACCCATATGAAGGTCTGCTTGTCTTTAATAATTGAAAACACTTGAGATTGAGTTTTTTTTTTTTTGAAAACTAATTGAAGGAAAAAGGAATGATTGTTTTTCTGAAAACAAATGGAAAGCAAACCTAATTTTTCCAAATTAGAAATTGATCAAAATTGAAATAACCATAAAACCTATTTTTTCCAAATTAGAAATTAATTAAAATAAACTTACCCAATAATATTTGCATCAAAAAAACGTTCTCCCTAGATTAGCACTTGTCCAAGAAGGTCTTAAGATCACAGTTTCTCTACATCGACAATAACGAACCGAGTTCCTCTCATTTGCTGACATCCTTCGAAACGAAAGAAAAGAAATTGATACATTTGAAGAACATATTAATAAATGAAAAAACAAAATTGAAGAAGAAGAAAGAACTCGATTAAATTAGACTAATGAAGATGAGAAAGAAAAGTGTGATTAATTGTTGTTGAAACACTTTTCCACATGATTTTGATTTGACAAAATTATTTAAGTAAATGATAAAAAATATTCTAACACATTAAATTTAAATGCTTTGATTTATTCACACTAATGTGTGTGGTCAATGTTGAGTTTATTAATTTATAAGACATCAAGATAAAGAGCCTAAAGGCCCACAAGTGTAAGTCAAGCCCAAGTCAACAGATCAAGACCTCACGGCCAAAGAAGATAAAACGCAGTCGTATTAAGTGAAACGACGACTCAACACGAAGAAGGATCGAGAAGCCTTCTAACAAAAGCTTCAAGAGGAAGCTGTTGAGTTAAGCGACAATGCAGTCAGGTCAGCGGCAGAATAGAACCAACCTATAGACAAAGTATTTCTACTTTGGGTAAAGTTCAGAAGGCACAGGAAGCTGTCTGGAAGACTTTGCCGTAAATGTCGAAACATTCTGTTATCTGACGAAAAGCTGCTGAGCACTGTCGTAGACAGAAGATGCAAGAATCTCATTGGCCAACGACACTGAGCACGTCTTGAGTGACAACGATAGGAAGCCGTTAGCCTCCAACGGTTATTTCGAAATTCGAAATTACCGGTGCTTGAAGTGTCACTATATAAAGGCCTCTCAATTGCTTCATTCGATGCAGATCTTTAATTAGTCGAAACGCTGACCAAATTCATACTTGAAGTTCTGTGAGAAAAGCAAAGCAAAATCTTACACCAATTTCCAATCATTGTGTAAAAGTCTAGAGTGATTTCATTCATCTAAAGTGTCTTAGCAATTGTTGTTTAGGACAAACACTTTATCATTTCTAGAAGAATAGAAAGGAGAAGCTGAGTACTCGGTTATAGTACTTAGCGGTAGTTATAGGAGTGAGTAGAGGAATAGAGGAAGGTACTCTTGTATACTCAGCTTCTATTGTAAAAGGTTTCGTGCTCTACCTTTAAAGAGCTCAGTAGAGAATTCAAAAAGCTCGGAACGCGTTCCGGGGACTGGACGTAGGCGGAGAGGCCGAACCAGGATATGTCTGTTGAGTAACATATTTCTAACCCTTAAACTCCTTTATATATTGCTTGCTATAAAACTGACTAAGTAACGAACTCACGTTGAGTTGAGTGCACTAAGAAGCTGAGTTCAGGAATAGACTCAAAGTGCTATCTCCTGACTCACATAAAGAAACAGTCTTAGTCACCAGTTAACTAAGCTTGTGTATTAAAACTACTTAGAGTCGCTGTGTAAACCCTTTCTTAAGAAAAGAAGTCAGTCTTAACGGACAAAATTTTAATTAGTTCCTATCCCCCCCTTGGAACTAACATTGTCACGTTTTACGGGACTAACAAGTGGTATCAGAGCTTAAAAGCTCACTGAGCAAGATATAACTATCTTGAGCTGATCCCTACAATGGCTGAGAACGACACTCGTTTCCTCCCAGGAAATCAGACAACTCAGATTTTACCTGAGGGACTGTCCATTACTCGGCCTCCTCTGTTCTTCGGGTCTAACTATACCTTTTGGAAAAACAGAATGAAAAATTTCATTCAGGCAACAAATATGAGTGCATGGCTTTCTATAGTCCAATGCCCATTTGTTCCTGTTGAAACTATTGACGACCAAATGGTTGTTAAAGCTGAGACTAAGTGGACAGAAGATGATCTAAAGAAGCTACAAAATCATGCTTCGGCTATAAACATGCTTCACTGTGCGTTAGATGCTGTAGAGTACAACAAGGTTTCAGGTTGTGAGTCAGCGCAGGAGATCTGGAAGAAACTGGAGGTCACCTACGAAGGAACCAATAAAGTTAAAGAGTCCAAGGTGAACCAACACATGAGGTTGTACGAGCTATTTGAAATGAATGATGATGAAGGAATCTCTGACATGAACTCAAGATTCATAAACATAATCAACGAGCTCAAGAGACTTGGCAAGATCTTTACTGAGGAAGAGCAAGTCAAGAAGATACTAAGGAGTCTTCCTAAAAGCTGGCAAGCCAAGAAAATTGCTATTGAGGAAGCTCAAGACTTAACCACCTACAAGTATGATGAACTCATTGGCTCGCTGCTGACCCATGAGATCTCAATGAAGAACTTTGAGGTGAAGGAGAAGTCTGAAGATAAGAAGCAAAAGTCTCTTGTCATGAAAGCTGACTCCACTGATGGGAGCTCAACAGATGATGAAGAAATGGCAATGTTCACTAGAAAGATGAAAAGGCTGTTCAAAAAGAATGATAAATATTCCAAGAAGCCTTACAAGAAGTTTGACAAGTACAAAGCTGAGTCCAGTGACAACAAGTACAAGAAGGACAGTTCAAAGCCCATCACATGCTTTGAATGTCATCAAACTGGCCATATCAAATCAAGTTGTCCTACCTTGAGGAAGGAAAAGAAGAACGACAAGAAGGCAATGGTGGCAACCTGGAGTGATAGTGATGAGTCATCATCATCAGAAGCTGATGCCACTGAGTCAGCAAAGATCTGCTTCATGGCAGATGAGCTTGCTGAGCCGTGTATTTCTAAGCACGCTGACCCCTCAATTGCATCTGACGATGAGGTACACTCAACTGAGGTAATATCACTACCCTTGCTCAGAAATGAAATGATTAATGCCTTGAGTGACCTCTACACACTTGTCAAAAAGTGTAACAAGAAGGTTAGAGCACTCAGCAGGCGATGTGATGAGATTGAAGAGGTCAAACTGAGTGACCTTCGATATCTTCCAAGACAACTCAACTTTGCATAGCAACGTAGAAATTATGCATAAGTTTGTCTCTGAGGTCCAATCAGATTCTAAGAAACTGAAAAAGGACGTCACATCTATTCAGAACCAACTCAAAGTTCCGAATAAAAGAAATATTCCTCTGAACACTCAGTACTGAAGTACTAGTCAGCAGAGATGGAATCCTCAGCGGAATGTCCAGTGTGACTTCTGTGGGAAGAAAGGACACACCATAAAGTGTGCTGGCATGCTCAGCACTGGGGTGCTGGCCAGTCAGTGAGATATCCTAAACGGAAGGTCAGTTGTGACTTCTGTGGGAAAAATGGACACACTGTCCAAGTGTGTCGTCATAAGATTAAATATGATGCTTTACCTACTGAGCCTACCAAACAAGGACCCAAAAAGACTTGGGTACCTAAATATAACTAACTATATTGCAGGTAAGCCTGAGGTGTGCTGAGAAGTCAAAGATGTGGTACATTGACAGCGCATGCTCGAGGCATATGACTGGTGATGAAACTCAGTTCATCACATTTGTGCGTAAACGAGGTGGAAGCGTAAGTTTCAGAGACAACAAAAAGGGTAAGATAGTAGGGTCAGGAACCGTTGGTGGTAATCCTACTATTGAGTCAGTCTCCCTAGTCAGCGGACTCAAATATAACTTACTCAGCATAGCTCAGCTATGTGATAATGGGAGAAAAGTTATATTTGATGACACTGGATGTAAAATATTCGAGGGTAAAACAAATGAGTTGATTTTAACTGCCCCTCGTATTGATAATGTCTTTATGCTAAATTTAGAAAAGAAATTTTCAAAAACTGTATGCTTAGTGTCAAAGGAAGAAAATTCATGGCTATGGCATAAGAGACTTGGTCATGTAAGCATGGACCTCCTGGCCAAATTAGCAAGAAAGCAATTAGTTGAGGGACTGCCAGAACTTAAGTTCGAAAAAGATCAATTATGCAACGCTTGTCAAGCTGGAAAACAAACCAAACAATCTTTTCATAGTAAAAACATCGTCTCAACTAAGCGTCCATTAGAGTTGCTACACTTGGATCTCTTGGACCAGTCCAGCCGCTGAGCTTGGGTGGTAGGAGATTTTTCTTGGTCATTGTAGATGACTTTTCTCGGTACACTTGGATCATCTTGCTGAGTAGCAAGGATGAAACCTTTGAGATGTTTTCAACTTTAGTAAGAAAACTTGAAAATGATAAAGACCTAAAGTTAGCTCACATTCGAAGTGATAATGGTGGAGAATTCAAAAACCAACAGTTTGTTGAATTCTGTGAAGCCAGCGGCATTGACCATAACTTTTCTGCTCCTAGAACGCCTCAACAGAATGGGCTTATCGAAAGGAAAAACAGAACTTTGGTTGAAATAGCCAGGACAATGCTGAGTGAGCATAGGCTTCAAAAGTACTTTTGAGGAGAAGCTATCAACACAGCTTGTTACATACTTAATAGGGCTCTAGTCAGACCCATATTAAAGAAGACTCCCTACGAACTTTGGAAAGGACGAAAGCCCAGCATTGGATACTTTCGTGCCTTCGGCTGTAAATGTTTCATTCTAAATACTAAAGACAGCCTTTCTAAGTTTGATTCAAAAGCTGATGAAGCTATCTTTTTAGGTTACTCAACAAACAGCAAAGCATATAGAGTTTTCAATAAACGAACTCAGGTCTTAGAAGAGTCAGTATATGTTGAGTTCGATAAAACTAACCCTGTAGGAAAAGACAAGCAACTGACTGAGGATGATCCATACTCAGCACCCACTGACCAAGAAACAGCCGCTGAGTCACTACCTCAAGGGCTGACCAAAGGTAAAAGTGAAACCCAAATTGTTTTCACTGACCAATCTATACATGCAGAGATTGTTGAAACACAACCAGCTCAAGACATCACTCTACCAAAAGAGATCAGAATACCAAGAGGACACTCAGAGAGTGCCATTCTTGATGCTGCTGAAAACACGCTGATGACAAGAAATCAACTCAGGAGATACCTCAGCAACGTAGCATTCGTCTCAGTTCAGGAACCAAAGAACTTCGCTGAAGCTGAGCACGATGAGTTCTGGATGAGTGCAATGCAAGAAGAACTTGATCAATTCAGAAGAAATGAAGTATGGGACTTAGTGCCAAATCCAAGAAGCCAGAAGACCATAGGAACAAGATGGGTCTTCCGCAACAAGCTGGATGAACAAGAGAACATGGTCAGGAACAAAGCAAGACTTGTAGCTCAGGGCTACAGTCAGCAAGAAGGTATTGACTACGGTGAGACCTTCGCCCCAGTGGCAAGGCTAGAGGCTATAAGAATTTTATGTGCATATGCATGTTATATGAATTTTAAATTATTCCAAATGGATGTTAAGAGTGCATTCCTTAATGGAGTTATAAACGAGGAAGTGTATGTTAATCAGCCTCCAGGGTTTGAGGATCCCAAGTTCCCAAACCACGTTTATAAACTCAATAAGGCTCTGTATGGTCTCAAGCAAGCACCACGTGCTTGGTATGAGAGGCTGACCAGTTTTCTGCTGACTAGAAATTATGTCAGAGGTAAAGCTGATACAACCTTATTCATTAAGAGGAAGGGTAAAGATACCTTAGTGGCTCAGATATATGTTGATGACATTATTTTTGGTGCCACTAACGAGTCAATGTGCAAGGAATTTAGTAAGCAGATGAAGACTGAGTTTGAAATGTCAATGATAGGAGAACTCAACTTCTTCCTTGGACTTCAAATCAAACAAGGGAAAAATGGCATCTTCATCAGTCAAACTAAATATGCTAAGGAGATATTGAAGAAGTATGAACTTGATAATTGCAAGCCAATATCTACCCCTATGGGCACTGACACTGTCCTCTGCGCTGACGAGAATGGTAAGTCAGTAGACAGCAAATTATACCGAGGTATGATCGGTTCTCTACTCTACTTAACTGCTAGTAGACCGGACATTCAGTTCTCAGTATGTTATTGTGCTAGATATCAATCTAACCCTAAGGAATCTCATTACATAGCTGTAAAAAGAATCCTTAGATATTTGCAAGGCTCAGTGAATACAGGTTTATGGTATCCCAATACTCATGATTTCACACTCATTGGATACACTGACGCTGACTACGGACGAGACAAGCTTGAACGAAAAAGCACCTCAGGAGGATGCCATTTCCTTGGAAGCTATCTTGTGTCCTGGTTTAGTAAGAAGCAGGTGTCAGTAGCCCTGTCAACCACTGAAGCTGAGTACATTGCTGCTGGAAGCTGTGTTGCTCAAGTCCTATGGATTAAGCAACAGCTAAAAGATTATGGCGTTCAGACTAAAACAATTAAAGTCAAATGTGACAACAAGAGCATTGACCTATCAAAGAACCCAATCCATCACAGCAGGATGAAGCACGTCATCATAAGACATCACTTCATCAGAGATCATGTACTCAAGGGAGAGATCAAGCTGACCTATGTCCCAACGGATGAGCAGCTTACTGATATCTTCACAAAGCCACTGGCTCGTGAGCAATTCAACATACTTAGAGAAGCCATTGGTATGTTTAATCCTCTTCAATAAATTCCAAGTATAATATGTGATATATGCATGCTGAGTGAATTACCATGTTAAATGATTTGTGCTAAATCAATAACTATTACATGCTGAGTAGATATACACGCTGAGTGGTTATCTTAAGCTGAGCTACTAAGCGTACGAATTATTCCTTTGCGTAACACTGACTACTCAGAACTTTAAACGTTTGGAATCCTTAACACTGAGTAAAGATCCGTTGCAAAATTTAATGCAAAACACGCGAATTAAATAGCCACCTAGGATGACGTATGCGCAATAATTAGAAAATACATGCGCCGAATGTGTCATAAATGCCAGAATCTTTGTCGATTGAGTATCTCGAGGTCAAACGGCCACCTCAACGCTTCAGATCAACTCGACACCTCTATAAATAGTGGACGATTTCCCACTTTTACCTCTTTACGCTTAGAAATTTCTGGTATTCAAATCCTCTTCTCTCTAAAATTCCCAAACTTCTCAAATTTCTCTGAAAATCATGTCGGATTCTCATAATCTCTCTAGAGGCTGTTACAACGACGATAACCGCTCCGATGAAAACCCTCCATCTCCTGCTCAGCAGGAATATAGCGAGACTCCCACCAAGTCTCAAGAAACCAGTCAGCATGACCACTCTAAGGTCACTACACCAAGAAAGAAAACCAAAGCTAACCAAGCTACCTCCTCGAAAGGGAAGCAAAAGCAGGACAAGGCAAAGAAACCCGTGGAACGCACCTACTCCCTAGTCTACGAGAGCGTAAGGAGGTATAAGGTTGACCACTCCCACTGGTTCTCGAAGGGATTTGTGGAAGTAGAGAAACCCTTCTGTGAGTGGATCTCAAAGAACGGCTGGACCGAGCTGTTCTCGACTCGAAAAGCCACCTATCCCGAGTTAGTGCAAGAATTCTACGCTAACCTAAGAGCCGCTGATGACAACCGGGACTACATGGTCACCAAGGTTCGAGGGAAGGATATCTTCATCAACCCTGCTTACCTTGCCTCACTGTTCAAGCTGAAAAATGAAGGAGCTCAATTCAGAAAATCAGGTGACCAAGATAAAACTAACTACACCGTTGAGTTCTGTAAGCTAGCCGGTCACATAGGAGAGATATCCAGCACTTCCATGGGTCAAAATCAAAAGATGGCCCATTATATGCTGACAAACTTTCTCTTCCCCAAGATCAACGCTACTTCCTCAGCGTCGAACTTTGAGCAATGCTTCATTTGGCATATGCTGACCTACCAGCCGCTCAAAATGCCAATCTTTATAATCGGTGGGTTTCAAAGAAGTACTGGAACCCTTAGGTTAGGCTCCATTATTACCAGAATCCTCAAGGATCACCGGGTGAGCTTGGTTGAGGAAATCCACACCTGGGGTACAGAAATTACTGTAGCTGCATTGTTTGGTCTGGTCTATGATCAACCAATTGTGCCCAAGAAAGGAAAAAGGGCCGTTGTTCAGGAAACAGAGGGGATGCTGACCAGAAAGGGAAAGAAAGTGAGGAAAGATCAAGCTGACAAGCAGGATAGAAAGAGGAAAGCTGTTCAGACCTCTTCAAAAGATAATGTTTCTCCACCGAAGAAAGTTCGGTTTGTATCCAAAGGAACAAAGCCTCAAGTGGCACAAGGACAAGCTGAGCCTAAGTCAGCAGAAAACCTCAAAAGGCAAGCTGAGCCTGAGGAAGAAGGAGAAAAAGAGGACACTACTGATGAGCAACCACTTAGGAAGAAGAAGAAAATCTCTTCTGGGTTAAGTCCTATCAACGTAGCCCCACTTGGAGTAGTTATCTCTGAAGACTCTCATTTTGCGAGAAGTCAGGGCATTGTTCTTGAGAAAAATCCCACTGACCAAGATCAAGAAGAATTGGGTGGTCAGTTTGATGCTGAGGAGACAGCAAATGTTGAGCAACATGAGCCATCAGATGTTGACCAACATGAAACAACCTACACTAAGCAGGTTGAAGAAGAAGGTGAGCCAACAGCAAAGGATCACACTGATCAAGGGGCAACTTCACCTACTGACTCAATTGAGTCCATTCCTGCCGACCCCTCTCCTCAAAAGAATAAGAGATTAAGGAGACTTAAGAAGAAGGCACATAAATCCCCTATCATTGACCATATGGGTGACTCACCTCTGCGGGATCCGATCACTGACCTTTCAGATATGCAGTTTAAGTTCTTCTCAAATCCCACTGAGTCTCCACCAGAGCAACAGGAAAAGCAAGCCTCTGTTTCTCAACCTAAGGAACATGCCGACTCAACTGCTCCTCTAAGCCAAGGTGATCCTGAGCAAGTGCTCGAAGTTTCTGCTCCTCAACATATTGAGCTAGCTAAGGAAATACCTGCTCAGGTCAGTGCTGAAACACCTCAACCTCCTCAAACCAGTCAGTTTCAGCCTGACTCTGAGCAAGTAGATAATTCTGCTGATCATCCTCTTCCACAAACACAAGTGCAGAATATCAACTAGTCAGCTCCTGCTGGCAATATCAACTTAAGACCAGCCGCTGATCATGCTGGTACTTCTAATATTGAGCAGAACCAAACACCTCCACCATCCGGTTTTACTCGTACTCCGGCAACTGAGCCAAATAATGATGGATCCTACTCTTATCTGAATGCCTCTGAGTCTGGTCGAAGAATCATTGACTCAGCTCAAGCTCTACTCTAGGACCTCCATCAAGCCAAATTCGATGCCACTGGGTCAGTTCCTGTTGAGCCAACTCAGCTTTCGTCTGTCACTCAGCTTCTCATAGAAATCAAAGGTCTTAAGGATCTTCTGAGTGTCATGACTTCACTTCAGTCTTAATAGCCCAGACAGGAATCTATAACAAAGCTGGCCGAACTCCAGCTGACAATGGTCAATCACATGAACTCTCTTCAGGGTCAACTTCATAATCTGTCAGCTGCAAACACAATGTATGCAACTTCTGCTGAAGTTCATCAACTCTTCAACCAGCTTCACACTGAGCAAGCCAGAACCAACGAGCAACTCTCTTCCTCCTCCCAATGCTCCATTGAGCAAATTAGTGAGGCTGTCCATCTACTCAACTTGAGTAAGGAAGAGATGGAAACTGACCAACTCAAGACGAATGAAATTCTGAGGTACTCTCGAGTCACTTTCAACCATGTGCGCCACTCAAATGTTCAACGTCAGTATTATGACTCGGCTTTGCTAAAGATGTTTTATCAAGCCTATGCCATGCTGACTGACAGTATAACCTGGGTTGGAAAGTCTCAAACATACATCCTGAGTATGCTCAGTGCCTCGGCTATCAGGATTCCACGTTCTGTCTTGGATGAGGGTGTTCCTGTTTTTGATGGCATCAATGAAAGCACTCACAGGCTTAATGCATTCTCTGGCCGATTAACTCATGCTGCCCTCAACGAGACCTTCATTCCTCCTCCTCCCGATGCTGACAAAACGGGGGAGAAGGAACAAGCTCAAAGAACTCAACAATCAAGAGAAGCATCAAGAAGTCAGCAGAAATCCAAGGGAAAGGGAAAAGCTAAAAAGCATGATGTCCAAATTAACTACAAGAAAAAATAGCTTGACTAGGATTGCCAGATTTAGTTTTGTTAAACTTGTAGTCTTTCCCTTATGTATTTTGTTGTGCTGACCCTTAATACAAAACTATGCATGCATCTACCTTTTTTTAAAACTGACTAAATTTTTGTGATGCTTACTTATGTTTTGTGCTGAATAGTTAACGTATCTTCATTAAATCAACTGTGTTAATTGTCTACATTGATTTATGATTGTCTGCTGTGTTGATCTATAAGTTGACCTCTTTTATACGTCTTCTTAACTAAAACACATTGAACAAAGAAATACTCGGCGCTCTCTGATATCTAAATCTTCCGCATAAACTGAGTTAAAAAGAATATGTTCCATGAGCTGACCTATTTATGAAAACTGACCTTAGACTTACTTGATTAAACCTTGAAATATTTAAAGTAAAACTAAGTCAGTAGCTCAACCCTTACGGGGGAGTATCTTGAGTAATATAAGGTCAACTATCATGGGGGAGCTCAACACTGAGTTCTTCACTGAATATTTTTGCCAACATCAAAATGGGGGAGTTTGTTGAAACGCCTTTCCACATGATTTTGATTTGACAAAATTATTTAAGTAAATGATAAAAAATATTCTAACACATTAAATTTAAATGCTTTGATTTATTCACACTAATGTGTGTGTTTAATGTTGAGTTTATTAATTTATAAGACATCAAGATAAAAAGCCTAAAGGCCCACAAGTGTAAGTCAAGCCCAAGTCAACAGATCAAGACCTCACGGCCCAAGAAGATAAAACGCAGTCGTATTAAGTGAAATGACGACTCAGCATGAAGAAGGATCGAGAAGCCTTCTAACAAAAGCTTCAAGAGGAAGCTGCTGAGTTAAGCGACAATGCAGTCAGGTCAGCGGCAGAACAGAACCAACCTATAGACAAAGTATTTCTACTTTGGGTAAAGTTCAGAAGGCGCATGAAGCTGTCTGGAAGACTTTGCCGTAAATGTCGAAACATTCTGTTATCTGATGAAAAGTTGCTGAGCACTGCCGTAGACAGAAGATGCAAGAATCTCATTGGCCAACGACACTGAGCACGTCCTGAGTGACAACGACAAGAAGCCGTTAGCCTCCAACGGTTATTTCGAAATTCGAAATTACCGGTGCTTGAAGTGTCACTATATAAAGGCCTCTCAATTGCTTCATTCGATGCAGATCTTCAATTAGTCGAAACGCTGACCAAATTCATACTTGAAGTTCTGTGAGAAAAGCAAAGCAAAATCTTACACCAATTTCCAATCATTGTGTAAAAGTCTAGAGTGATTTCATTCATCTAAAGTGTCTTAGCAATTGTTGTTTAGGACAAACACTTTATCATTTCTAGAAGAATAGAAAGGAGAAGCTGAGTACTCGGTTATAGTACTCAGCGGTAGTTATAGGAGTGAGTAGAGGAATAGAGGAAGGTACTCTTGTATACTCAGCTTCTATTGTAAAAGGTTTCGTGCTCTACCTTTAAAGAGCTCAGTAGAGAATTCAAAAAGCTCGGAACGCGTTCCGGGGACTGGACGTAGGCGGAGAGGCCGAACTAAGATATGTCTGCTGAGTAACATATTTCTAACCCTTAAACTCCTTTATATATTGCTTGCTATAAAACTGACTAAGTAACGAACTCACGCTGAGTTGAGTGCACTAAGAAGCTGAGTTCAGGAATAGACTCAAAGTGCTATCTCCTGACTCACAGAAAGAAACAGTCTTAGTCACCAGTTGACTAAGCTTGTGTCTTAAAACTACTTAGAGCCGCTGTGTAAACCTTTTCTTAAGAAAAGAAGTCAGCCTTAACGGACAAAATTTTAATTAGTTCCTATCCCCCCCTTGGAACTAACCTTGTCACGTTTTACGGGACCAAGAATTGTTGCCGTTATAAACGTTAAATAAGATCTTTCACGCGCTTGGTTTTCTTTATACAACACGCTAGCGATATGTCTACAAAATATAAAAAGGACGGC
The DNA here is from genome assembly GCF_963576675.1 of Euphorbia lathyris. NCBI lineage: Eukaryota > Viridiplantae > Streptophyta > Magnoliopsida > Malpighiales > Euphorbiaceae > Euphorbia > Euphorbia lathyris. The sequence goes on along the minus strand of NC_088910.1, from coordinate 28,463,807 downwards.
CCGATCGCACTACGCGTCCTTGCTGAGCGAGGGTCCGGGGAAGGGTCCCACCACAAGGATGTACTAGGGGCAAGCCTTCCCCTGCCAATTTATTTGGCAAGAGCCCGCTCCTAAGACTCGAACCCGTGACCTCTTGGTCATACGAAATATGTCTACAAAATATGTTATCATTAATTTCTTGTATAGACGATTCAATTTACACATTTGTGATAAGTAAATATGAAAGTTCAGGGAGCCAAGAAAAATAAACATGCTAAGTTTGATGATGTAATTATATATTAAGTGATTTTATTTTGGTAGATTATTTATTTATTTATTTTTTTTGTAGGAAAAGGAAAGAAGGAAAAAACAAAACGCCAAAAAAATTAACCTGGGATTAGCGTGGGAAAGCTAACCCCAACACGATCATCAGAAAGCATAGAAAAAAGGAAGTCCGGGGCGACAAGAAAATGAAGACTCCTAACATTCTCACATTGCCTTCCACAGCAAGACGGTCAACAACCCTGTTTTGTTCCCTATAGACATGACCAAAGTTGATGATATCGAAAGAGAACATAATCTTTTGATCCTTTTATTAGATTTTGGCTGCTCAAACATGAAGCTTTATTCTTAATTATTTATTTATTTAAAAGAGCGTAATAATTTTTTTTGAGAAATTACTTTATTTATTTATTTTTATTGTTATTTTCCTTTCTCGTATAGAATCCGTACGGAATCTTGTAAATTTATGCGAACCCAATTTGACGTAGCTAGGGCTTCCAATCCGATGGCATAGAACCGAACTAAATAAGGCTTCGTAATCTAACGGTCACAATGTTACCGCTAAACCATAAAATCTCAAACCCTAGTAACAACTTTGTCCTCCTCTTCATCTCCTGCTTCCGCAACTCATTGCTCAACTTTTGAGAGCAGGAGAACACCGCAAAACCCTCTACTTTTACCTTCTCATTGAATCCATTTACAACACAATGCCATCCATGGCTATCGATAACAATTTCTCTGATTCTAAAAAGGAGAAGAAGATGAAGAAGAAAATTGTTTTAGAAACCTCAGAGCCTGATTCTATTACTCCCAGCAAGAAGAAGATTTTGACCGCCGCCGAGTCTGAAGAGAAACAGAAGAAAAGGGAGAAGAAAAAGCGAAAATCTGTAGACTCTGAGGTTGAAGATGGGGAAAAGAGTGAGACGAGCTCTGAGCTAGTTGAGCCGACGAATTTGATGTCTGAAAAGTCCAAGAAAAAGAATAAGAAGGCAAAAGTTGTTGAGGAAAATAGTGAGGAAGAGGTAGCGAAGGCCGATGATCCCTACGCGGTCTCCAATTTTCGCATATCGGAATCTCTGAAGGAGAAGCTGAAGTCCAAAGGTATAGAGTCTTTGTTTGCGATTCAAGCAGGGACCTTCAATGATATTCTTGACGGTTGTGACCTGGTTGGCCGAGCAAGGACTGGTCAGGTATGATTTCGTTTGATGAATGAAGAAAATGACTTGTTTAAATTTCTTCGGATCAAGTTTGATCGGTTGCTTTGTTTTCAATTCGCGACATTATTATGATCATTACAATGGCTTTTCACTTTAAATCGTGCAGGGTAAAACGCTGGCTTTTGTGTTGCCTATTTTGGAGTCTCTAACAAATGGGCCCGCAAAAGCATCAAGAAAGACAGGTTATGGAAGACCTCCAAGCGTTTTGGTTCTTCTACCAACCAGGGAATTGGCCAATCAGGTACTATAGCGGGGAACTTAATAAACATCATTCTTTCATTGAATCCTCATTACTTATGTTTATTACTTTTTATGCCAGGTATATGATGACTTCAAAGTTTATGGTGAGTCATTGGGCTTGACATCTTGCGCTTTATATGGAGGAGCTCCATACCATTCTCAAGAGAATAGCTTAAAGAGAGGGGTGGATATAGTTGTTGGAACACCAGGCCGCATAAAGGTGTCAATTTGTTATAATATTACCTGGAGTTTCCTCAGTAAATTTGTGAATTCCTTTAGATTTTTCATTGTTTGATGTTTGTTGATTTTTATAACAACTTTTTTTGTTAACTCTGTGTAGGATCACATAGAGAGGGGCAACATTGAATTGAGCTTTCTGAAGTTTCGGGTCCTTGATGAGGCTGATGAAATGTTGAGGATGGGCTTTGTTGAAGATGTCGAACTTATTCTTGGTATGTAGCTCTAGAAAATGTCATGGGCACTGCTGGGTCTTCAAATAGTGTCAATAGGATTCAGTTGTTATTTGTTTAGAACTGCCATAAAGTGAATCACCAGGTTGGAATATAATATATTATAAATAGGGCATAGATAAAATGCAGGTGGTGTGATAAATTACAGATACCAAAAGACATGTAATATTTATTTTAATTTCTCTCAAATTATTAGTACTATTGAGTGAGATGTTGAAAGAATTACCATTTGAGTGTGTTCTGGATATTATTTTCTGTGCTCCACTCTATTGATAACCTCATAAGCTTGAAACATCTTGTTACCTAGCTGCCACTAAATGATAGTACTATTGGCTAAGCTCTAGCCTGTGCATAATCTTTCTTATGCAATTTGAGTATGGAGTTTTAAGAATTTCTTCTTGTTTGTTTTGCAGGAAAAGTTGAGGACGTGACCAAGGTCCAGACACTTCTGTTCAGTGCCACCTTGCCCAGCTGGGTGAAAAATGTTCGTCTCTTAGTGATGATGTGGCTCATATATTTTCTAAATGAAATTCTGGAATCACCTCTGAGTGATTTGTGTATGGATATCTTGCAATTCCCTTTTCAAGTGACCTATCTAACTATTGGTTTTGGTTTGCTTTGCCAGATTTCTACTAGGTTTCTTAAAGCATATAAGAAAACCATAGATCTTGTTGGTAATGAGAAAATGAAGGCTAGTACCAGTGTTAGGCATATTGTTCTTCCCTGTTCTATTTCAGCAATTCCTCAGATTATTCCTGATGTCATTCGTTGTTATAGCAGGTTTGTTGTTGTATCTTGCCTTTTCATTTATATGTTATGTTCCTATGAATTTTTTTTGTTTTGTTGGAGAAATTTGCTGACTAATTTCTATGTATTGGATTTTGATTCAGTGGTGGGCGTACAATTATTTTCACTGAAAAAAGGGAATCTGCAAATGAACTTGCTGGGTTGTTGCATGGAGCACGTGCTTTGCACGGGGATATACAACAGTCTCAACGCGAGGTATTGTATATTTTCAATGTTCTAATACATATTCATCTTCTTGATATGTGCCCATCAGCACAATGTGGCTAATTATTTAGTGTTGGGATTTTTTATTTTTTTCTTTATACAATAAAATGTATCTTGTTGTCAGTAATCTGTCCTCTTCACTCCATTCCCCATAGTTAGTATTAGTAATTTGTTTTCTAAGTTCAAGTCCGCTAGTTGTGAAATGACACTAAGAAGCAGCCTCACATGACTTTTGAGATTATCTTGTGCATATTTCTTTAAATATGGAGGACAAATTCAGTCAAAAAAGGAGAAGATGATATCAATTAACATTTGCCAGTTCATATCTATTTTCTTGACTAAGTTGAGATCTAATGCTTACAGGTTACTCTTGCTGGGTTCAGATCAGGCAAGTTCTTGACATTGGTAGCCACCAATGTGGCTGCCAGGGGATTGGATATTAATGATGTGCAATTAATCATCCAGGTATGGGTCTCATTCTGTTTTTATTTATGTAGCTGTTAAAAACCTTTTCATTTTAGCAAATTCTCTTACACGAGTTGCATATTTTAGTGTGAACCCCCGCGTGATGTTGAAGCTTACATACATCGATCTGGACGCACGGGAAGAGCAGGTAAATATGGGTTTATTTAAGTACTTCATTTGAAGTTGTGGGTTCACTGACATGCTGAGAACAATTATTACTTCTACTAGGAAATACTGGGGTTGCTGTAATGCTTTATGATCCGAGAAGGTCCAACGTAGCTAAGATTGAGAGAGAGGCTGGTATGAAATTTGAGCACATCACTGCCCCTCAGCCTGCTGATATTGCTAAAGCTGTTGGTGCTGCAGCAGCAGAAAAAATAATTCAGGTTTCCGACAGGTATACTTAATGTTAGAACTAACAAATGCATGATTGTGTTTTGAAGTTTTACTAGAGATATTGAAATGTGGCAAATATTGCAGTGTGGTTCCAGCATTCAAATCTGCAGCAGAGGAATTGTTGAATAACTCAGGTTTTTCAGCAGTGGATCTACTTGCAAAAGCACTTGCCAAGACAGCTGTGAGTCTCCATCTTATCTTTTATATTAAAATTAATTTGAATGTTTAACCTTGTGTTCCTTTTGTTTTAGTAGTCTTGAGAAAAACTTTGATTATACTATTTGATACATACGCAGGGCTACACTGAGATAAAGAGTAGATCACTTCTAACATCTATGGAAAACCATGTCACTTTACTCCTTGAAGCGGGGAAGCCCATCTATTCACCATCGTGAGTGCTTGAAACTTCATTTGAGCATGCTGCCATTTATTCAAAAGTTATCAAATATTACATCAGAAAATAAGATAATTATACGCAAGTGAATATTATGTAGAGAACTGAAATTTGAAGATTGAGGCATCTTAATGCCACTTTTTGCTTACCATATTTGTTTTTGACTTCTATCTATTTCATGAAATTTCTCAGATTTGCTTATGGTGTCTTGAGGAGATTCATGCCCGAGGATAAGGTTGAGGCAGTAAAGGGTATGGCACTCACATCTGATGGGAATGGTGCAGTTTTTGATGTCGCTGCAGCAGATCTGGACTTGTATCTTGCTGGTAATGTTAATTTCAAGGACAGATAGTTGAATTTTCTGAAGCAAAATATTTTGATCAACTTTTTTTTTTTCCGTGTGTTCCTAAAATGTCTTCATCTTGTTTCAGTCCTGATTTCTATTAGATTGCTTAAATTTGTGTATTCGTCCTCGTGCTGCAGGTCAGGAAAATGCAGCTAATGTGCGGTTAGAGGTGGTAGAAACTTTGCCTCCTTTGCAAGAAAAAGAACAATCAAGGGGAAGATTTGGTGGTGGTGGCTCCTCAGGAAGAGGTAGGAACGGCGGCGGTAGATTTGGGAGCGGAGGTGGCAGGGGCGGTTGGGGATCTAATAGAAGAAATGATAGGTTTTCAGGTGGTGGAAACAAATGGTGAAAACTAAACCTTAATCATGACGTCATGATCTTCCCCAATTGATAATAACGTTGGTTAAGTATATGATGAAACATCTTTTGACGATGAAGAAAATATGCTAGTTTAGAGAGTGGAGAATTTACAGTCTATATATGCTGATTCTTTCTTTCTTTTTCTTTCTCAATGTTTTTGTTTGTTTTTTTGTTTAGTTTTGATCCTCCGTTTCTTAAATTTACTGGTTATGTAATGTTTAGTTAATTTTATGGGAGATGTCTCCCCATTTTTGCTGAACTATGCTGAATGTAAGATCCTTATCCAAAATTATGTGAGAAAATATATATTGTATTTTTGCGGGCGTTACATTGAGCAGTAACTCTATAACTTTGACAATCATTTGTATAAAGTGGGTGTTTTGAGGAGGAGAAAAATGACAGGACATAAGGTAGAATACATCCCCCTGGGCCGCCTCTGATAGCAGCTCTGGGGTTATGAAATTTTCAGCCCTGCTTGCTTCCATTATGTTCGGAGAGATGAAAGATGTATTTGAACAAAAAGAATGATTTTTAAGAGAGAGAACAGGGAGAGGAACCTTGGAGAATATGTTGTCTTTCTGAAATTTTTTGCTTTCAAAATTAGGGGTTGTAATGGAGAGAACGAGATGTATTTTGCTTTTCTTAAAATTTACAGGGATTTAGGAGAATGTGTTCTCCATCATGTTCTTAAAATCTAAGGGGGATGGAGTATGCCATTAGAAGTTAGGTGATTTTTTTTTTATTATTGCAAGTCTTTAATGCATTGAGTAATTACATTTGACCACTTTAGGGATAAGGTAAAAAAAAAAAGACATATCTGGACGTAGGTTCCATTGTATAAAATAATATTATTTTAGTTTTAATGTTCGTAAAATAATATCAAATTAGCTTTGAGTAACGATTTTTGAGGTGAAATGCATATTATTATAATATCATTTTAGTTTTAATGTTTGTAAAATAATATCAATTTAGCTTTGAGTAACGAAATTTGAGGTTAGATTGATTTTATTTTATAAAAGTTGAGTTGTCAAGTTTTGTCATTTCGAAGATAAATTAATATTATTTATAAATGTTGGATTAAAAATTATGCTATTTTACTTTTTACTATTTTGGTACTTTAATCCAAAAATGAAACATGCCAATAAAAATAGAAGTATAAACTAAATTTATTTTCGACAATGTTCAAGTCATGCTAATTATCCCTATTTAACTTTATTCGAGTGTGGTGTATCTTTTCTTTTGAGATGTTTTTGATCTAATTATTTTTTTTTAATTTTTTTTTTCTTTTTGTTCTGTGATCTATGATAAAATGAAGGCTAGCTTCTTATGCAAGACTTTGTTTGGAACAATCTATGCATGTTGCCACTGACAACCTTATTATATGGGTCCAAAATATCATCTTTTTATGTAGGATTTCACACGAAGGCAATTTGTAAAATGTTGGATGATACTATGAGTTAGATATTGTTTGATAAAACTGAAAATTAAGTGCTATAAAAATAAGTACTGAATTTTAAGTGCTAAATATTATAAGTACTGAAAATATTGAATGATATAATTATTATAAAAATATTAGTTGATAATGTTTAACTTAGAATGTTAAGTTAAATATTTTGACTTACCAAAATAAGTGTTTTTTAACTTAATTTACTAATTTAAGTGGTGGAGAAATAATTATTATCAAACACATTTAAATTAAATAAGCGCTTAACATTTTAATTTAAGTCATTAAGTAAGTTATCAAACAAAGTCTTAGACTTACAGAGACAATGAAAAACTATTTTCGTATTAAAGTTACCACTAATATTTGTAAACCTATCAAAAGGGGGCAAACATTGAAGTGCTTTTCGATAAGATTGGATATGTATTAGTTTCATATATGAACTTTTTGTTTTTACTCCGATATTATTGGATGTGCATAATTTTTTTTTTTTGTAATTTATTATACGACAGTTTTACTAAACCTATATGGAAGTCATTTTCGTGCCCAGTTAAAAAGAACACGATTACATATCGGAAAAGACCGGCCAAGGGATCCTTCAAAGGTTGAAAATGAGGGCAACTGTGTAATTTTGCAACCAAATTTGGTAGTTAGATGTGCTAAAGTTCAATCTTAAGGTTATAGGAGATTTGACAAACTTCCCATCGATCGTGGAACTTTGCATAGTAACAACTTGAAGGATAAATAAGGATTTCAATTATAAACAGAAAGCGGAATTATCTTGGACCCTAAAAGACCATGTGCCGAAGAAGGCAATATGGAAGTTAACGTTGATATCCTTTCAAAAAATGGATATAGGGCGGGTTTTGGAATCCAGTTCGTCTGAGATTATGCGTTTACTAAGTTGGAACTATCATGAATTGGACAATCCACACACAATCAATGTTTTATTGGACTTAGTTCACGACTATAGGCCCTTGATCACCAGCCTTATGGAAACCATGATCAGTAACGAAAAAGTTTCCAGGTTTGTAGGAAAATTAGTTATGACAGATTATTTACAGTAGATGAGATTGGACATGAAGGTGGATTAACTATGCTTTGGAAGGATCAAATTTCGGTTAACATTATTTCTTCCTCCCTAAATCATATAACGCTATTGTTGTAACATCCGTGTCTAAAATTTCTAATTTTGATTTTTTAAAAATAGACAATGTTCATTTATTTATATATTTAAGTATATTATTGAGTTTAATTTAATATCTCGTTGTGTAAATTAAAAGTGTAGGGTACGTTTTATAAAAAGTATAAACTAAAACGATCAAAATTATTATTATTCCAATTTCGAAAATCATATGTATTATATGTATAGTTTGTTAAAATAATAAATAAAGAAAATGAATAAATGAATAGGAAGAAAAAAACGTGGCATCAATGTATTACACTTGTCAATATTAAAGCATAGGTGACTCATTTAAGTTTTTCGCAAACTTTGCATTTGATTTCTATATATATATATATATATATATATAACATCTAATATATGGTTAAAACAAGAAGAAGAAAAAGGAGAGAAAAAGGAGTAATTTTTAGTGATCGACGACGGTATTTCGGATCAGTTGTCAATGGACCACACCGATTAATTATCGGTGACTGATGAAGATATTTCGGTAACTGTATTTTGGATCTCAATTATTTTTTTAAAAATGTTCTATGTGTGATTTTGAGTAAGTTCGGTTCTAGTACTTTTGAAATTTTAACAGGATTATGATAGTAATTTATCAAGCCGATAAACTACTAATAAAAAATATAAAATTCAGACAGTTGTTCTTTAGATTTACTGAAGTGAAATTGAATTCGGTATTAACACTCGTTTAACAGTGTCACGAGTCTAACTGAACCTTCGGTCAGAATTAACGATACAAGTTTAGTGTTACAAATTACAATTTCGGTGACGAACATAAATGGTCTAATAGAAACGTTTGGTTTAAACTTTAATTTTATATAAGAATTAAGTGATGTTAATTTATCGAATTAAAATAAGTTATAAATTAGAAGGACTATTACTGATATTTTCCAATTAGATAGGGTATAAAATAGAATACAAAATTGGTAGAAGAATTGGAATATAAAGTTAGTTCAAACAGACTTAAGACAAGATAACAAGTCTAACAGAATATGCAGTCTACAATAATCATACCGGTTTAGTGTTACACGTAACTCTTCCGGTGACGAATTGTTTTTGGATTGGATTGAGAAAGCTGTTGTGGTTATGTGATTTGGATTGAAGTCCAAATATGATTTTTTTTATGTTGTGATATTTTGAAAGAAAGATAAAATGATTTTGTTCATCTAGGATTGCCCGGGGTAGGAGTTGTAAGTTGTAAGACCATATCTAATGGCGGTATGGCCAGAGTGCACGACTGGTAGTCCTAACGTTAGGCAAGACGAGATATGAATGAGATATCTCGATTATTGATATGATTGATGTTATGATAAGACCATATCTAATGGCGGTATGGCCAGAGTGCACGGCTGGTAGTCCTAACGTTAGGCAAGGAACGAGATATCTCGATTATTGATATTATTGATGTTATAAGAAACTACACGGGTGGAATTCAAGGATGGACACACGTAAATTTTGTATTACGCTTTGACAATGTTTGATGATTTGAAATACAATGTTTTACGAGTTGGTTTACAAATCGGTTTATTAAAGCAATTTATTTGATTATGAGTTGGTTTGATAAAAATGTCTATTTGATTACGTTTTGATTTGATAAGACGGTTATTTGTTCATAAACTAGCTTTTGATAAAATGTTAAAATAGGTAGAACTACGTGGTTTTGATTCTCGATTTAAATATTCAAAGGTATTCGGGATACGTAGGAAGCTTGATAGAATTATCAAGTCCAAGCCAAATTATTATTAAAATTTTAGGTAGTCCAAATAAATTTTTATCTGTTAGAAAATAAGTTTGGTTTTTAGACTGCTAGAAGTTCGTTATCCTGTCTTCTGTTCATATCCGATGCCGTTTTGGGTCGGGTGTGACATTTTGGTATCAGAGCAACGGTTATTTTCTTCGGACATAATGTGGATTGTGATTTAGGAATATGAAAATTTGGAAATAGAAATTCTGACGGTTATTAGTTCGATAGTGAGTTAAAAAGAAAATCGAAAAAAAAATCGATATGAATTTTGAGGACGAAATTCTTTAAGGTGGAGAGAATTGTAACATCCGTGTCTAAAATTTCTAATTTTGATTTTTTAAAAATAGACAGTGTTCATTTATTTATATATTTAAGTATATTATTGAGTTTAATTTAATATCTCGTTGTGTAAATTAAAAGTGTAGGGTACGTTTTATAAAAAGTATAAACTAAAACGATCAAAATTATTATTATTCCAATTTCGAAAATCATATGTATTATATGTATAGTTTGTTAAAATAATAAATAAAGAAAATGAATAAATGAATAGGAAGAAAAAATCGTGGCATCAATGTATTAAAACCACTTGTCAATATTAAAGCATAGGTGACTCATTTAAGTTTTCGCAAACTTTGCATTTGATTTCTAAAAATATATATATATATATATATATAACATCTAATATATGGTTAAAACAAGAAGAAGAAAAAGGAGAGAAAAAGGAGTAATTTTTAGTGATCGACGACGGTATTTCGGATCAGTTGTCAATGGACCATACCGATTAATTATCGGTGGCTGATGACGATATTTCGGTAACTGTATTTTGGATCTCAATTATTTTTTTAAAAATGTTCTATGTGTGATTTTGAGTAAGTTCGGTTCTAGTACTTTTGAAATTTTAACAGGATTATGATAGTAATTTATCAAGCCGATAAACTACTAATAAAAAAATATAAAATTCAGACAGTTGTTCTTTAGATTTACTGAAGTGAAATTGAATTCGGTATTAACACTCGTTTAACAGTGTCACGAGTCTAACTGAACCTTCGGTCAGAATTAACGATACAAGTTTAGTGTTACAAATTACAATTTCGGTGACGAACATAAATGGTCTAATAGAAACATTTGGTTTAAACTTTAATTTTATATAAGAATTAAGTGATGTTAATTTATCGAATTAAAATAAGTTATAAATTAGAAGGACTATTACTGATATTTTCCAATTAGATAGGGTATAAAATAGAATACAAAATTGGTAGAAGAATTGGAATATAAAGTTAGTTCAAACAGACTTAAGACAAGATAACAAGTCTAACAGAATATGCAGTCTACAATAATCATACCGGTTTAGTGTTACACGTAACTCTTCCGGTGACGAATTGTTTTTGGATTGGATTGAGAAAGCTGTTGTGGTTATGTGATTTGGATTGAAGTCCAAATATGATTTTTTTTTATGTTGTGATATTTTGAAAGAAAGATAAAATGATTTTGTTCATCTAGGATTGCCCGGGGTAGGAGTTGTAAGTTGTAAGACCATATCTAATGGCGGTATGGCCAGAGTGCACGACTGGTAGTCCTAACGTTAGGCAAAGCGAGATATGAATGAGATATCTCGATTATTGATATGATTGATGTTATGATAAGACCATATCTAATGGCGGTATGGCCAGAGTGCACGGCTGGTAGTCCTAACGTTAGGCAAGGAACGAGATATCTCGATTATTGATATTATTGATGTTATAAGAAACTACACGGGTGGAATTCGAGGATGGACACACGTAAATTTTGTATTACGCTTTGACAATGTTTGATGATTTGAAATACAATGTTTTACGAGTTGGTTTACAAATCGGTTTATTAAAGCAATTTATTTGATTATGAGTTGGTTTGATAAAAATGTCTATTTGATTACGATTTGATTTGATAAGACGGTTATTTGTTCATAAACTAGCTTTTGATAAAATGTTAAAATAGGTAGAACTACGTGGTTTTGATTCTCGATTTAAATATTCAAAGGTATTCGGGATACGTAGGAAGCTTGATAGAATTATCAAGTCCAAGCCAAATTATTATTAAAATTTTAGGTAGTCCAAATAAATTTTTATCTGTTAGAAAATAAGTTTGGTTTTTAGACTGTTAGAAGTTCGTTATCCTGTCTTCTGTTCATATCCGATGCCGTTTTGGGTCGGGTTTGACAATTGTCTTGATTAAAAACTTACCGAATTGGAGGATTCCAGGTTTTTATGGCTTCCCCGAGACACAACGCCACAAAGATTCATGGGAACTCCGTCATGCTCTTAAAGACGATTCTCCCTAGCATAGTGTTGCGTGGGTGACTTTGGTGACATTATTAGTCATTCTGTTGGGGGGGGGGGTTGTTGGAGTATGCCCTAGTCCCGAGATGTTGTATCTGACAGAAACATTAACTGTAAGGAAATAATTTGTTAAGTCATTTTACTTATGCAAATTGAATACCAGAGTATCTATGATTAGCAATTTGCTCACGTTTAGCGGGTTGAGAACCTGTTCAAGTGAAGACATGAGGCAATAAGATACTAATCTAAATATCACAGACCCGTTATTATCGTGGGAACGATAACTAATTAAAAAGCCTTGATTATAATGGTGTTTCACCGGTTACAAATACTGGGTGACAAATCAAGGGCATTAGGGTTTGTAAAACGATAAACTCTGGATGATCCGCCATGAGAACACCACATGGTTAACAGAGCTATATGTGGTTCTCATGTAATACTCGAATTTGAGTCCTTAGACCGATGTTCACCTTGGGTCCTAGATGACTTGTGGTTCACTTTGATTAATCGCCAAACGGGGGTATAACAAGGTGACAAGTATGAGTTTAGTCAGGTGTGCTGCGTGTGCTTAGAAGCCACGAGTGAAGCAAGAGATTGCTAAATCCCATATCGAGATAAGATATCACTGACCACTTGATTAATGGATCTGAAAAGCGTGTGGCCACACCCAAATACACCAATGAGATATTGCTTATTCGAACTTATCAGTTCACTAGGAGATTAAGAAATGTCTGAGCAACAGATGCAGGTGACTTGACTATAACTTTATGATGGACTTGATATTATATAGTAACAGATTAATCTTGATATTACTATTAGGTTCTCTGTTCATCGTATATGATATTACTATTTGATTTGGTTGATTATAAACAACTTACATGAGTTTGTTTATAATTTACAGTTCGAAAGTAACTTTCAGACCTACAACCGGTACTAGATAGGCCTACGGGATCGCACTCTCAGGAGATTCAACAAAAGTCAATTTGGGAATAACTTAGACAAGTTATGTTCAATGAGTTATAGACTTGGAATTAATTTACACTACTAGAAAATATCTGTTTACTGACGGAATTTTCTGACGGAATATAATCCGTCAGTAAAATCTGACGAAATTCCGTCAATATGTATTCCGTCAATATGTTTGACGGATATTCTTGACGGAATGTATATCCCGTCAAATATTAAAGCGGGAACATTCCCTCCATTTTTTTTGATGGAAATTATTGAAGGAAATATTTTCCGTCAATAAGAATGATGGATTCTGACGGAAATGTTGACGGAATTCCGTCAAAAAACATTAAATTGTTAAAAATGAATGCATTTTCAAATTTTAAACCAAAGTATATATATCTTTTTTATTTAATAGAATTTTCATGAACAATTTTTTGTATGAAATGTAACTTTTTGTCATATGAGTTTCCAATTCTTGGATATATAATTTTTTGTTATTTAATTATTTTATTGCATGAGTTTTTTTATTTACAATCCTTGCAGTATTTAATTAATATTTAACAAAATTACATCACATATATAGTCTTAGGGTTTGCTGGAATGATTTCGATTTTAAAAGAAAATTATAGAAAAAGAAAATTAACATCACATACCAAAATAGGCGGAATGGGAGTTGCCGGAATCGAACTCCTGCCTCAGGCTTACTAGTAACTGATCACACCGTTTCGCCAATTTGACTTGTTGTTTAACTATGTGTTTGTATTTTAATAATCAAATCCCTTGCAATCTCCATGGAACATCAACCGTTGATTTCTAATTGGCTAGACGGCTAAGATTAGATCAGATGACCTCTATATATTCTTAAGTTCTGAGTGTAGGGTTTTTTAACCCATTTATGCGCATGTTCTTTGCCTCTCCCTTTTTCTCTCCATTCCGAAACCCTAGGGTTTCTTTCATGGCCGCTACTCATCTCTACTCGGCAGCGACTTCTACTTTCAGACAAAAATGGCGATTCTATGTATGGGGCGAAAGGCGATCCCCACAACGATTGGTCTGCTCCCGAGCCGCGCAGCGCGATAGTTGCATTTCAGAGGCTGTTGCAAGTTCTGATGCTGTCTCCATCTAAGGTGTGTATTGTTTACCCTTTAACATGCTTGGTTTTCATGTTTTTGAGATAAATGATGCAATGATAAACAATTTTACAATTTCAAAATTTCTTATTTAGAGAATCAGAACTTGAAATGCTTAAGGGCTACTTTGAAGCGATTGGAGGCGGCAATGCTTTCTTGGGTTTTATCATAAACCCCTAATTTCTTATCTCAATATAACAGAATGAGGCTTAGCTAGCGAATATTCAATTAAGAGCCAGATTTTAGAATCCATGTATGCGAGTAGTTAAGATGAAATGAAATATGAGACTATGTATGTTTGTCATTTATTTTGTAAGAAGTGAATACTAGTAATTTGAGACTATGCATATACTGTGAAAATATTTTTAAGGGCAAGCATTTGACTTCAAGGACTGCTTCACATCAATGTTCTTCTCCCTTGTGGAAAAGAAGCTTTGAGCGTGCTCGTCTTATAATTGTAAATTCCTAATTTTTGTTGCCTATATCTCGTGCTCAGGGCTGCTTGTCCAAAAGAGCTACTGTAAGAGAAAATCTGATCCTGATCCGCAAGTTATGGAGCAAGAAAATGAGACTTTCTATGATGCGCCCAATGCCAATCTTCTTGGTGTTTGTAACAACTTCATTGATTGTCAAGCTCAAATTGGAACTTCGGCAATTCTCTCATCACGCTTATGGTCTAATTTTGGCCTTATTGATTTTATATTCCCTTTTTTGTGGTGTCTATTTGAAGAATTGATAGAGAAGGAAGCAGTTGTTGAATTAACCGCAAGAAATAATAGACATCATTGTTCTCTCTTCAGATTTTCTTGCTTTATTGTACTGGTTTTCAATATGAGTTCTTTTTAATGTGTTGTGATCTCTGGCCACTGTTTTAAATCTAGCTTTGTGATTGCTTACAACCATTCCTAGTTTCTGTTTTATGGTATCAGATATTTATGCATAATTTCTACTTCGTTTTGTTATTATAATAGTGTTTTTTTATTTCTGTGCAAATGGTATTACCTCACTCAGTGGTTTACAGAATTTACCCCATGCATACGTTTTTTCCTTTCATGTCTAAAGCATGCTTGTAAGATTTACTAATTTCTGCTGAATTTCTATGTTTGTCTCTTTTTTTGTTTTCTTATTCAGTTTTTATTCCTATATTTTTAGTTTCTGATCCTGTCAATTTTTACTGCCTTCTTGGCCTCTGCTAGTCAATTCTTCAAATTCTTTTGCATATTGAGTCATATGTTGATTCATCGAGACAAATTTAAAACCCATCCTCTTATTTTCATGTATTTCTTAATTTTGAGTAGTTGTAATTGTCTTATGTGTTCCTTCATTTCTGATGTTTCCAATTTTCTGAGTAGTTATAGTTTACACTTTATGAAGAATGATGTGCGAACTATAGAACCATTGATATTATTATTCAATACTTGTTCCTTAATCATTTATTTAAATGCATCGAATTATTTAGATGACATTATGCTAAATCTGGCAGATTGGAGAGCTTTAGGTGGTGCAATTGTTTGTTGGTTTGGTTGGCATTGATGAGGAGAAGAAGCAACGTCTTGGGTACTAGTAATGTGAGTTAATGTTTATGAAATTCTATTTTATTAAGGTTTGATGAGGAGAAGCAACGTATTTGCTTGCCTATTACCTGAACTTTCACAAACTGTTTGAATCCATAGAAATTACATTGATTCTTAATCCAAATTTTGTAGTTTGACACTTGGTATTATTATGAGGTTGGTAGTGGGGAATACAATAAGACAGTTCTGGTTTATAGCTCATACTTTTGGCCTCAAAGGTAAGTAATTCTTTAATAGCATAATATCTAAATTTTTCCTTATCATTTTTGGTAAAATGCAAATTATCCCAACGTACATAATAGTAAAATTTTGGGATAAGGTACCAAAATAGTCTCATGGTTTTTGAAGAAATGGGAATTTAGTCTGTACCCATATCGGTGCTTCATAGGTCTAGATCCTTGCGATCGATCGACTCACAGTTTGGTTTAGTCTAGGCGCCTAGCACATCCCTATTTCAAAGATGATTAAATGAAAAGTTGTTATATTTTGGTATTGTCACATTTAGTGAGATAATTTTTATTAAAAAGTTTGTCATATTATTTTTATTATGTGATTACATGGGTTAAATTAGTTATTTTTCTTCTTTCTAGAATATATATTTTTAACTGCATATAACTTGATGGAGTTGCAAATAGACTATTCTAATGCAACCTAACACATCGGTTTCTACTTTCAGCTGAAAATGGCATGCATAAAAGATGAATGGTCTAGAAATTGTTGCGAAGGCCACATTCAAGAGCAAGGTTTATCGGAAAAAAGTCACATCCGCTCCATACATGGTCTATTACCTTGTCTCAAAGCACTTGCTAGCCGAACTAATTTACTTGGAAACACTCTAAACCAATATTTACTTGTTTATGCTTATTTTTGTATTTACAGTTTAACTAAAAACTGTTGACCGAAAGTACCATATTGGTTTATAATTAGATTCCTTCAATCCAAATGTTGAAAGTTAGCAAATAATGTTTATTTTTTAATTTTGGAATTATAATTGTAAAATCAATGCAAATATATTTTATTTATTTCAAACATTTTGATTTTAAATTTACTGACGGAAATTTCCGTCAGTATACTGTCAAAATATATCCGTCTAACATAACGGCATAAGTTTTGACGGTTTTCCATGTCAATAGAAACGTCAGAACGTATTGACGGATAATTTCCGTCAACGATTCGTCAGCTCATTATTCCGTCAAAAGGTTTTACTGACGTGTGTATACTTGACGGTTTTCTTTCCGTCAGCTTTCCATCAGTAAAGCACTTTACTGACGGAATTTTGATGTTTACTGACGGAAATTTCCGTCGTAATCAAACATTTTCTAGTAGTGTTAATTGAATTAAATTAGACTCGAAACGTCAGCAGGAAAAAGAATACTATAGTTAGAGATTTATTCATTGGATGAAATTAATCAATATATATATATATATTATTGGACATGATAAGATATTTTTTTATAGCAACATCATCTTGTACTAACTAGAAGGAATAAAATCAATACATGATGAAGTAAATGAAGGAAAATCTTCAATTAAGATTTGAGGGGAGGGTAAACTAATACCACACTTAGCAAGTTCGTGAGCAACAGAGTTATGAGAATGACCTTCAAAAATGAAGCTCGAGATAAGAAAAGAGATGGCCACAGATAGAAGAAGCCACAAGATCTGTGTATCTCACATCATTAACACCTATTATAGCGTCAACAACATCTTTGCAAACCATGATCCGCACGAAACCATAATTCTTTACAAAAGTCACACCATTCAAAATTGCAAGTAATTTAGCATGAATGACTGACCAACACCCCTCATAAGCACATCTCCTTTGAAATTCCAAGCAATGAAGCCCGCTGCACCCATACTACTTCCACTAGGGAAAGTCGCATCACAATTTAATTTGACAATATCGGTTGGAGGAGGAATCTATCTCTGTATCTAATGTTTACCCCACGGTTTGGAGCAAAAGAGACATTTGCTTGATCAATTGCAGTCCGAGCCCCACGTAAAATTACCTCATCATTGAACATTTTTCCTCCATGTGTGATCCTATTGTGATCAAACCATATCATCTAAAGAGAAGCACAAAATGAGGCAAAATCATCCATGGCCTTTGAACACCTTCAACATTTCAAACATTCAAGTCCATCCGCTTTGTATACTTTCTATGAGAGCCCACGTCCCTTCCATCTATGTTTAGTGCGAAAACAAAATTTAAATAAGCGAATCAGTGACCCATCAAGTGCACCACAAAATAGCAAGAGTTGTCCACTTTAATATTTTTACATATTAAGTTAGATGGACATGGTAAGTAATTATGATAACAAGTCCAAATAAAATGAAGAACTTTAGGAGGTAATTTGAGCTTCTATACTTTATTCCATAACCTGTTGGGACCCGATGAACTCTCTGTCAAATCACTCAGAACCCAATTGAATTTAAGGACAACTTGATAGCTTGTTCGCACTTCATAGTCTCCCCCTCTTGACAAAGGCCAAAACATTTAATTAGATTAATATTTAATCGAAATCGAAATTAAATAAGCATATTTATATATTAGTTATATAAATATATGTAACTATAAATTAAAATAAATGTACATTTAGTATTAAATTGGATTTAATGGCTAATAAATATACTTTTATATATTAGTTATATAAATAACTATAGATTATAATAAATGTACCTTTTAGTGTTAAATTGGACTTAATGGTGTACATTTTATATATTAGTTATATAAATAAATACAACTATAGATTATTAAAAAAATAATATAATTATAATAAATGCACATTTAATATTAAATTGAATTTAATAGATAATTAAATTGTAATTAATTTAAATTGGATTTGGATTTAAAAAAATCAATTTGGGGGAAGCCGAAGCGTCCTCCCCCAAATCTTGTGCCACTTTCTCTCTCCATTTAGCTGTCAAATATAAATAAATAGCTATGTGTGAAATTAGGTTACGCTTCTTAGCACATCAACTAGAGAGCTCTCTACACAAAATCCCTAAAGTACATAGAAGCGATGAACGAATACCAACCAACAGATCCAGTTGAATATGTTGTCTGTGATATAGATTAAAGACGAACGTGATGATTTTAATCGTAAATCACCAAAGAGTTTCTTCACTGGCTAAACTAGTAGGAGTTGATCCTAAGATATATGTATGAAAACATTGCTCACAAAGAGAAACATTGTTGATTGATTAAAAACGGCCCTATCCTTACAAACAATGGGGTTAAATACTTCCCCTAAATTTAAAACTATACATGTAAATACCCTTACTAGGGTTTCACCCCTTTCTTGTAGCTAAGGATACTTTAGGAAAAGAAAGATCAAAGGTAAACTAGTAATGAGATCAAATGGCATAGACAGTAAATAGGATGATACCGGCAGGTGTCAGACCTGTCTCATTCAGGAGGAAGTAATACTAGTCTCATTGGCAAGGAAGTAATCCTATTGGATACACTTAGGAGGGATTCGCTTGTGTAATCTTCACCAAGGTTTTATTCGCCTTTTAGGTTCCTTGATTTGTCCGGTGATTCTTCTTGCACTAACTAGAGCATCCACCAGGCCTGACTTGAATAGAGGATCTAGAAAGGATGTCCTCATCAGCGTGTGTGGGAACATGGAGGGAGTTTGAATTTCAATTCCTCATCTTGTGACACCAGTTACATCCTACCGAGCTAGAAGAACGCCACCCCTCCCTTGTGAGACTTGGTGGCTGAATTCTTCTGAAAAGATTCGAGGTGCAATTAGAGCTTTTTGGTGCAAGTGTGAACGTAGAGTGGTTGCCACTTGTGATCCTTATATTATGTAAAGATCAACGAGAACATCTCTACATCCTCGGTGAAAAGGGATTATTTTCTATCATCAATTCTAGATGTTTGATCCGCGGAAACAGATTCATGTGTTTAATATATGTTTCCCGCCGGTAAAACAGATATTAAAATAATTTCACCCATTTTGAGTATTGAACATTCTCTAATTCAAAGGTCACATATATGGTTTTTTTTTTTTTATGTTTGACACAACAAGAGCTGAGTGAAATGTGTTCTCCGCCATAGCGGAAAGAACAAATTAGGAGGAAAAAGGACGAGAAGAGAAGGCCCGACAGAAGATAGAAGAGAAGAGAGCCCTAAGAGCGTAAAATAATTTGCCGATTATCTCATTAGTCAAAATAAGCTTAAATACAATGGAGCCATCTAAGGTTTGATCGTTTAAGTTCTTAATTAAGGTAACAAATCAACTACCTAATTTATAACGGTGTTTGGTTGCTCATTTTCATATTCCTATTTGTTTTTTTACTTCAATAAACATTAGCTAAAACAAACGAGTTCTAAAACTAGATTTAAGGTAATCGAGCCATCTAAAGCTAGAATTAAGGTATCAAATCAACTGCCTAATTTAAGACTAGATTTAAGGTAATCCAGCCATCTAAGGCTAGAATTAAGGTAACACCTTAAGGTAACAAATCATCTATATAATCTGAAATATTCACCGTAACATGTATTCTAACAAATCTATTCTCGAGAAGAATGTGAATCCTAATTGAAAGGATTCGAGCATATGTAACCATGATGCTTCATGGGCATATGGTACCGCTTACAAAACACACAGTTCGTTTGTTTTTTTTTTTACCCAAAAATTAATTGAATTCCTTTGAAATTACAGCATCTCCCGCCTTAAATGGCGAAGTATCCAACTTTCTGTAGCAGGGAAGATGCTTGAATCTCAAGGGCTCTTTTTCAAGAACCTAATTTCGCACTTGCTACAACAATGCAAGAACCCCGTCCAACTCAAACAACTCCATGCCCAAATCTTGTTGTCTCCGCTCTTACGCCAAAAGGACCACCATTTCTTAATTTCCCGTCTTCTATTTATAACCGCACTTTCAGATTCGGGTTCTCTTGATTACGCTACAGGTATTTTTCAAAGCATAAGGTACCCAAATCTCCCCATTTATAATATAATGATCAGGGCCTATGCATCTATTGACCGAGATTATGCTAACCATTTGTCTCAGTCTCTGATACTGTACAAGCAAATGCTCTGTAAGGGCATCTCACCTGATTGCCTCACGTTTCCGTTTCTTATAAAAGAATGCACAAAGCGGCAATCTTTAGGCACTGGTAGAAGTATTCATGGGCAAGCTGTTAAGCTTGGGCTTCATAACGATCTCTTTGTTCGAAATTCGTTGATAAGTTTTTATTCGGCTTGTGGGTTTGCGAATAGTGCAAGGAAGGTGTTTGATGAAATGGTTGACAGAGATGTTGTTTCTTGGAATTCGATGATTATTGGGTATTTGAGAAGTGGAAATCTCGATGAGGCTTTTGATTTGTTTCGAGAAATGAAGGATAGGAATATCATTACTTGGAATTCTATTATAACAGGGTTAGTTCAGGGCGGCCGGCCAAAGGATGCTTTGGAATTGTTTCATGAAATGCAGTGTCTCAGCGATATCAATGTAATTAGAGCAGATAAGATTACCATTGCTAGTGTAATTTCAGCTTGTGCTTCACTTGGTGCCATCGATCATGGCAAGTGGGTGCATAGTTATTTAAGGAGAAGTGGTTTAGAATGTGACATGGTGATTGGGACTGCATTAGTTGACATGTATGGTAAAAGCGGCTGTCTGGAAAGAGCTTATGAGATCTTCAGGGAAATATCTCAGAAAGACACCTTGGCATGGACGGCTATGATTTCAGTTCTTGCACTTCATGGATATGGTAAAGAGGCGTTTGATGTATTCAAAGAGATGCAAGCAGAAGGGGTAAAGCCTAACCATGTGACATTTGTAGGGTTATTGTCAGCTTCTGCTCATTCTGGATTTGTAGAGTTAGGTCGCTGGTGTTTTTATGCAATGAAACAGATTTACTCAGTTGAGCCTCAAATTCATCACTATGCTTGCTTTGTTGATTTACTTGGTAGGGCTGGATTATTTGAAGAAGCAGAGGAAGTTATTAGAAACATGTCGATGGAGCCTGATGTCTTTGTTTGGGGTGCTTTATTAGGAGGATGCCAAATGCATGGAAATGTTCAATTGGGGGAAAAAGTGGCTAAGTATTTAATTGATTTGGAGCCACTAAACCATGCTTTCTATGCCAACTTATGTGATATATATGCAAAAGCTGGTAGATACAGTGACGCAAAGAGAATTAGAACCTCAATGAAAGAGATGGGGATTCAAAAGGAAGTCCCTGGCTGTAGCATGATTGAAATCAATGGATTTGTTGTTGAGTTCTCCGTTTTGGGTTCCCCTAATGTTATGATGGGGGAACTGGTTTCGGTCTTGGCATCATTAAGTAGGGAAATGAAAACTAAATGTATCATAGTTACTAATGAGACACTGATAGAGCCATGAATTCTCAGCACTATGGAGTCATTGAACACATTTTTAGAATCTTCAAGTGCCATAGTTGATGTGTTGTTGGAAGAGTGCATATTAATTCAGAATGGCCTTGCTCCACTAAAGATGAGTGCATATAATTCTTATTGCTGCTGTAAATGGATCAAGTTCTCTTTTAGAATCAAGGAAACTAATGAAATCCAAATAAATCTGTCCGTAATGGTTTCCAGTTGTCGTCTTCCTTGTGCCAATTGTCAATTATGGTTTTCAGGTTTCTATGTGTAGAGCCCCTTGCTTGGGGAGATCATGTAACTCCCTGACCTGTATGGTGTGATGTCTCTTGGCATTTTGAGTCTTTAGATAATGTGCCTGTAGTTTCCTTTTTGTGGCTTTAAGTTTCATCTAGACACCAACTTCATCCGGACACTTGAATTTGTCATTTTGAATATTTGAAGGCTTTCTCTTGCTTATTATCTTGTCAGTTTTTCGCTCAACCTTTTCTTCATTGTTTGATTTTTGTCGAATGTTTTGTTTCAGAGGTCTCCTATGACCAAAAGCAGCTAATTGTGGCTTATGTGCATCACTAAAGATGAAAATGACGATGGAGACTACAAGAGAAGAGATGGAGACAATGGTCTTAATGATGAAGATGAAGATGAAGGTATTGCTATTGAGGCAACAAGAGAGCAAAGTCGATAGCAGCTACAGGATGATAACAAATTTGTTGGAGATGTGAATGTACCTGTGATTGTGAATGATCAAATCCGAAGTAATTTAACTTATGGAGAGTTAGAGGTCTTGACGGATGAGATTGAGTTGTGGATTAGATCTCATCTGTCAAGGCCTCTACTCTCCATAACTTAAATTACTTAGGATTTGATAATTCACATTCATATTTACATTCACCTCTCCGGCCAATTTGTTATCATCCCTATAGCTGGTATTGACTTTGCTCTCTTACTGCCTCCAGCCTCAGTAGCAATACATTCATCATCATTATTAAGACCATTGCCTCCATCTCTTCTCCCGCATTCTTCACCGTCATTTTCATCTTTAGTGATGTCAAGTACACCAATCGCTGCTTCTGGTCCTGGGAGACCTCTGAAACAAAACATTGAACAAAAATCAAACGAAGCAAAGGTTGAGCAGAAAATTGACAAGATCGTAAGCAAGATAAAGCCTTCAAAATGATAAATTCAAGTGTCCGGATGAAACTACAGGAGCGTTATCAACATTCTGAAAATGCCAAGAGACAGCGAACCATATAGGTCATGGAGTTACATGATCTCCCCAAGTTTCTACACATGAAACCTGGAAACCATAATTGACAATTGGCAAGGAAGGCGACAACTGGAAACCATAACCAACAGATTTATTTGAATTTCATTAGTTTACTTGATTCTATCCATTTTGCAGCAGCAAAAAGATATAGGACAGCTCTGTCCTTATTCTACTCAATGCATCGAGGCAAAGGGAGCTGCACAATGGAGGTAAGACTTATTAGTAAAAATCAGAAGCACTCATTTATATTGGAATAGAAAGGAAAAAAAGCGTAATATTTGATGTGGTTGGTATAATAATCATCTCCTTGTTTTTCACTACTTGAAAAATATATAGGGTAAACTGTTAGGATCCGGTAGCCTTTGCCAGAGAAACTTTGAGTCTTGTGAAAGAATACATTTATGGGATTGATAACACATCCAACCCAAAACCTTTAGGTAGTGGGTCAGGGTCCCAATTATATACCCTTCAAGCATCTCATATTCTTTTAATGTCGGGTTTCCAATACCAACTCACACTTGCATCCCAATGTATTCTATTGATTTTCCACTTGGAGTTTTCACATCCAGGCAAAGTATTTAATTGATTTGGAGCCGCTAAACCATGCTTTCTATGTGATATATATATGCGAAAGCTGGTAGATACAGCGACGCGAAGAGAATTAGAACCTCAATGAAAGAGATGGGGATTCAAAATGAAGTCCCTGGCTGTAGCATGATTGAAATCAATGTATTTGTTGTTGCGTTCTCGGTTATGGGTTCCCCTAATGTTATGATGGGGGAACTGGTTTGGGTCTTGGCATCATTAAGTAGGGAAATGAAAACTAAATGTATCATAGTTACTAATGAGACACTGATAGTGCCATGAATTCTCAGCACTATATGGAGTCATTGAACAAATTTTTAGAATCTTAAGTGCCATAGTTGATGTGTTGTTGGAAGAGTGCATATAATTCAGAATGGCCTTGCTCCACTAAAGATAAGTGCATATAATTCTTATTGCTGCTGTAAATGGATCAAGTTCTCTTTTAGAATCAAGGAAACTGAAATCTAAATAAATCTGTCCGTTATGGTTTCCAGTTGTCGTCTTCCGTGTGCCAATTGTCGATTATGGTTTTCAGGTTTCATGTGTAGAGCCCCTTGCTTGGGGAGATCATGTAACTCCATGACCCGTATGGTTTGTTGTCTCTTGGCATTTTGAGCCGGTTGATAATGCTTATGTAGTTTGGGTTTAAGATTCATCTCGACACCATCTTCATCCGGACACTTGAATTTATCATTTTGAATATTTGAAGGCTTTCTCTTGCTTATGATTTTGTCAGTTTTTCACTTAACCTTTGCTTCATTGTTTGATTTTTGTCCAATTTTTTTTTTTTTGTTTCAGAGGTCTCCTATGCAGCGATTGGTGGCTTATGTGGCATCACTAAAGATAAAAATGATGATGGAGACTACAAGAGAAGAGATGGAGACAATGTTCTTAATGATGATAATGAAGGTATTGCTATCGAGGCTGGAAGCACCAAGAGAGCAAAGTCAATAGCAGCTACAACAAATTTGTTGGGGAGGTGAATGTAAATGTGATTGTGAATGATCAAATCCTAAGTAATTTAACTTGCGGTCAAGGCCACTAACTCTCCGTAAGTTAAATTACTTGGGATTTGATCATTCACATTCATATTCATCTCTCCAACAAATTTGTTATCATCCCTGTCGCTGCTAGTGACTTTGCTCTCTTAGTGCCTCCAGCCTCAACAGCAATATCTTCATCATCCTTATTAAGACCATTGCCTCCATCTCTCTCTTGCAGTCTCCATCACCATTTTCATCTTTAGTGATGCCAAGTACACCAATAGCTGCTTCTGGTCCTGGGAGACCTCTGAAACAAAACATTAAACAAAAATCAAACAACGAAGTAAAGTTTGAGCGGAAAATTGACAAGATCATAAGCAAGAAAAAGCCTTCAAAATGATAAATTCAAGTGTCCAGATGAAGTGGTGTCCATATGAAACTTGAAGCCACAAAAAGGAAACTACACCGAGCATTATCAACAGGCTGAAAATGCCAAGAGACAGCGAACCATTCAGGTCAGGGAGTTACATGATCTCCCCAAGCAAGGGGCTCTACACATGACACCATAATTGACAATTGGCAAGGAAGGCGACAACTGGATACCATAACCAACATTTTTATTTGAATTTCATTAGTTTCCTTGATTCTAAAAGGGAACTTGATCCATTTGCAGCAGCAATAAGATACAGGACAGCTCTGTCCTTATTCTACTCAATGCATCGAGGCAAAGGGAGCTGCACAATGGAGGTAAGACTTATTAGTAAAAATCACAAGCACACATTTATATTGGAATAGAAAGGAAAAAAAAGCTTAATATTTGATGTGGTTGGTATAATAATCAGCTCCTTGTTTTTCACTACTTGAAAAATATATAGGGTAAACTGTTAGGATCCGGGAGCCTTTGCCATTGGAGAGAAACTTTGAGTCTTGTGAGAGAATACATTTATGGGATTGATAACACATCCAACCCAAAACCTTTAGGTAGTGGGTCAGGGGCTTTCCCAATTATATACCCTTCAATCTTTTCATATTCTTTTAATGTCGGATTTCCAATACCAATTTACACTTGCATCCCAATCGTATTCTATTGATTTTCCACTTGGAGTTTTCACAAAGGTGCTTACTTCATTGTATATGTCTTCATTTGCATTGGTATATTTGACAAAAAATTGCTTCTTCTTTAAAACCCAAGAAAGAACCTCTTTTGGTACTCTATTATAACCTTTCTTAAGGTCAATTTGAATCATAGTCAAGTGCTATTAATTTTCCCTACCACACGAATCCTTCCTCTCTCTCCCTCTCTCTCTTTTTGGTCTAAGACCATAGAAGCATTATCTGGAAATGCTGTTTGATAGTAATTTCATGGTCACCCAATATGCTCTGATACATGGGTACTCTTTGATCTTAAAGTTCACTTGGCTTTTTACCTTTATTGATAGATAAGAGCTTGTAAGGAGTCCCAAGCATATCGTTTTTGTTCACTGTTAACATATTGACCTCCAATTTTATTATGCGGATTCAAAGGTGGATCAGAGACACTTCAGGGTAAGTCTAGTATATTGAAGGAGAGATGTTAGGTCCACACCTTTGTCCTCAGGCTTTGGTGATGTAGAAGATGACAAAAGTGTTATTTATTATTGTGTTTGCCAGCTCCAAGCGGTAGGCAATAAAATAATGCTAATTAAAGACTATCATACAACTTTTCCATCAATAAGTCAAAGAAAAACAAAATGAATGGTGATGTAAAAAAAAAAGGCAATAAGTATGTATCAGTTTAATCTAAACGCCACGCTGAAAGCTACCCACGTAGGTTGACCTAATTAAAAAAAATACCCAATTAGAGGGCGAGCCTTGGCGCAACGGTAAAACGTTGTTGCCGTGTGACCAGAGGTCACGGGTTCGAGTCTTAGGAGCGGCCTCTTGCCAATTAAATTGGCAAGGGAAGGCTTGCCCCCAATACACCCTTGTGGTGGGACCCCTCCCCGGACCCTCGCTCAGCGGGGACGCGTAATGCGACCGGACCGCCCTTTTTTTTTTTTACCCAATTGATGAAACACTTCTAAAAAAGGACAACTTTAAACTCCAAAGATTTTAGTTCACATGTTAATAAAGTACCTGACTGTTCTTGGTTGGAGTCTACCTCTGAATTCTAGGTTCAACATCTTTCAGAATGGCTGCTCTCCTCCTTTCTTCTGCGCTGCACCATTTTCTTTTGGGATGTTTTATTGTTATATCTTTGGTTCTAGCCTTGATTGGCATATTTATTTTGTTTGCAATTGTGTTTGCATCCAAGTATCTAATCTTTTACTTGAAAGAAATAACATTCAAGGACCAACGCCCTCCAATTGCTGGTCCAGTACTAAGTCAACTCAAACACTTCAACAGACTCTTTGATTATCAAACATCTCTGGCTCAGAAGAATAGTACATACCGTCTGATTGCACCGGGTCATAGTGAAATTTACACAGCCGATCCAGTTATTGTTGAATATATTCTGAGAACCAACTTCTCTAATTATGGCAAGGTATTATAATCCCATTTAAATGTATCAATTTGTGAGCAGTAAATATGTTGATCTGCTTTCGTGTTATTGCAGGGACCCTATCATAGTGGAATTATGAGAGACCTCTTTGGGGATGGAATTTTTGCAGTAGATGGAGATAAATGGCGCCACCAGCGGAGACTTGCAAGCTATGAATTCTCAACAAAAGTTCTCAGAGATTTCAGTTCTGCTGTTTTTCGAGCTAATGCCACAAAATTAGTTGCAGAGGTTACTGCTGCAGCAACAACTTTGCAGATAATAGATTTGCAGGTAGGTAGACCATGTTGATAATGATATCTTTAAAAAGGTCAGTTTAGATACTAGGTGTGTTTGAGAGGGTGGTGCGCGGGTTGAAGGTCTTTTCTTTAGGGAGAAGGAATGAACTGAATTTCACATAAAAAAAGTGAAGAGCAAGTGATTGGGTCATACGAGTAAGGTGTGTTACGATGTATATAGATGGGTTTTAAAAATAATTTTCCATGTGTGATTCATTTCAATCCTGCTCCATCATCATCCTTTAGCGCCGCTTTTCTACCTCAGTGTCACTCTCTCAGGACCGGATCGTTACATGCCCAACCCAACAACTTCTGTCTGGTTCGTACCCGGACCGACACATCTTGTACTTCGGTTTTGATACCAATGGTAACATTTGCCCTGGCCCAATACCATGTAATTGTATGCTTTGGCCAAATACCGTGTAGATATTGTACACTTTAACCCAACTCTCATTCATTGGGTCTCACACATTTAAAACGGGTCGACATGTATTGGAAATAGTTCTTACTAATATACTCACTCTCTTTCCATTTGCAACATGAGATTCAGTTCATTCTTGTCCCTATCATCATCCAACAGTGCCGCTCCTTTCTTAAGCTTTCTAACCCGGGCACACCCTCTGAGGACTGGTTCCTTACAATTACAAGGTCAATGGAGACCATTGATGAATGTTAGCATAGCATCTAACTTTTAGTGAACACTATAGAAAAATTTACAATTAAAATTTATTTGATAAAAATTAAATTAATGCTCAGAAATGCTGGTGCTTTCTTCTCTTTTTGGGGAAACAGAAAGTTTGATCCTGGATGTTACAAGCATGTCTAAGAATTTTCCTCTTTTCTCCTAAATAATAACAGACCCAAAAACAAAAAGGAGTGTAAAGTTTAGCTGATTTCATGCAACTGTGACATGCAAATTCTCAAATTATGACTCTTTTATATCAGGATATGGTTATGAAATCAACATTAGACTCGATATTTAAGGTGGGGTTTGGGGTTGATCTGAACACTCTATCTGGCACAGATAACTTTGGAAGCAGTTTCGCCAAAGCATTTGACGATTCAAATGTTATTGTTTACTGGCGATATGTTGATCTGCTATGGAAAATCAAAAGATTCCTTAATCTTGGCTTGGAAGCCTCCCTCAAGAAAAACATCAAAATAATTGATGATTTCATTTATAAATTGATTGGGCGCAAAAGGGAGCAGATGGAAAACAAAAAACTCGAAGTAAGTAAATGAATCTTACTGTGATTTTAGTGTTCCTTTTCTTGTTTGCAGTATGCATTTTACTGATGTTATTTGAGGTGATTCGCAGGGAGGGAAAGGCGATATATTATCAAGGTTTCTGATGGAGAGTGAGAAGGATCCAGAGAACATGACTGATCAATATTTGAGAGATATAACTCTAAATTTTATAATTGCTGGTAGAGACACATCTGCAAATACACTCACTTGGTTCTTTTATATGCTCTGTAAATATCCCACACTTCAAGAGAAGGCTGCACTTGAAGTGAGAGACGTGGCACAAGTGGAGGGAAGGAAGTTATCTAGCATTGAATTCTCAGATTTGCTTACTGAAGAATCATTGGACAAGATGCAGTACCTTCATGCAGCTCTTACTGAAACTCTCAGGCTCTATCCAGCAGTTCCAGTGGTATTTTTTATTTCTTTTTTCAATAAATTTGGATCATCTTGTCAATTTTGCAGATTCTCGGGATTGAATTCACAACTCAACACTACTTTTTTGGACTGTGGTAGCTACTAGCCACCAAGACATTGCTTGGTGGTTGGTAATTTGCATTCGTAATTACTCCCCAATTGTTTAAAATAGAGGAATATATGTGTGCTACTTGATGTTCATATCTTTTGGCTTTCTCATTTATGAAGCTAAATAGAAAATGACATGATCAATTAGCAAAACCTCTAGTTGTAGAAGAAGCCTCTGACATGCATTGTATGTTTCCCCAACAAATTTAAATGCCATATGTTGCAATGTAACAATCCGGTTCCGAGCGCATGGTGTTAGGTTAGAAAGTCTAAGCAAGGAGCTGACTCTAATGGATGGTGATGGAGGAAAGAATGAACTGAATCCACACGGAAATAGAAAGAGTTATTGGGGTATATTAATAAGGTGTGTTTCTATACACGTAGACGCATTTTAAAGTGGCCAGACCAATGAGTTGGATTTGAGTTAAAATGAATCTACATGATTTTGGGTCACGCAGACTGTTACAATAGGTATCAGAGAAGACTCTGCACGTATATTTGTTGGTTCGGGGACGAACCATGTGGAAGTTGGTAGGCCTATAATCACCTGGACTGAAGTAAGTGGCCCGAGGTTGAAAGTCCAAGTAAGGAGTGGTCTTAAGGAATGACAACAAGGCAGGAATAAACTGAATCCCACATCGGGAATGGAGAGGGAGTTATTGGAGTGTATTACTAATGTGTGTCAAATATATACGAACGCTTTTTAAAACTGTGAGGCCCAATGGATTGGATTTGGCCAAAATAGACAATATCTCCATAGTATTGAATCATACGTATTGAATCAGACTCCTACATGCAAGGGAAATAATAAGGTTATATGAGGGATTTCCTTTCGCATTAATTCTTGTGCAAAACTCATTTTTATGAATCAGAAGTTAAAGATTCATACTTGTTATTTTCCCAAATGCAGGATGGGAAAAGTGCAGCAGAAGATGACATTCTACCTGATGGGCTGAGAGTAAAGAAGGGAGATGGTTTAAACTACATGTCTTATGCAATGGGAAGAATGACATACATATGGGGGGAGGATGCAGAAGAGTTTAGACCAGATCGATGGCTGGAAAATGGAGTCTTTCAACCACAAAGTGCTTTTAAATTCACTGCATTTCAGGTCATGATTGATCAACAATACATCTGTTTCTTTTTAGCTGGTTTGCAGTTGCTTAATTGTGTTGATTTTTCATGTATTTGTAGGCTGGTCCTCGAATTTGCCTGGGGAAGGAATTTGCTTACAGGCAAATGAAAATATTGGCAGCAAGCCTCCTGTTTTTCTTCAGATTCAAACTTGTGGATGAAGAGAAACAAGCCACATATCGAACCATGTTTACCCTTCACATGGATCAAGGACTACCTTTATATGCAATTCCAAGGCAGCAGTAAAAGCACAACTTTTTATATTGGTTGCTGAAAAATTCTACTAATGTTTATCGAAGCTTATTTGGTTTTGTGGTGGTTCCTTTTGAGACCTACCTAAAGGATAGGGATGAAAGCCAATTTCCACTCAACTTTGCCCTTATTAATATTATAAAACTCAATTTTTAGAGAAAGCTTACAAAATAAAAAAGTGTGGTTCCATAATAAATGTAGATCCATATATCGTCAAAGTAAAAATTAAAGTATTAATAAGGCAACTTGGGGCAAAGTTGAGTGGATAAAAACTAGGATGCGGGGAATTTCAAATCTCAAATATTTTCATCTATTGACAATGAAAAATCTTGGGAAAAGTTCATCATGGAGTGGCTATGGATATTTTTTTATCCCCAAACTTAGGGCAAGGTGGAAAATGCTTTCACCGCTTGATGGGATCCAATCCCAAAAGTATTAATAAATTATAGGGTTAAGGTGCAAAAATACCACCTAACGTTTTGGATCAGGAGTAATTTTACCTTTAACATTTAAAATAGTGCAATTTTACCCTTAATGTTTGTAGCCAAGAGCAATTTTACCCCTAACATGTGCTTTAGGGGCAAAATTGTACCATTTTAGACGTTAGAGGTAAAATTGTTCTTGATCCAAAATGTTTGGAGTATTTTTGCACCTTAACCCTAAATTATATATATAAAATCTAAATATTAATATTAATTTTTATAACAATCTAACTATTATTAATTAAAAAAATATTATTTGTATTGAATTATTATAATTATTCTTTATTAATTTAATCTTGTGAATAAAGGAAAAGGATTTTTTCCCATATATATATATATATATGATAGTGGAAGTAGGCAAAATCCAGGTCCTGCCCAATACTGAAAGCATGGCGTCAAATGTGAAGCATATGGCAAAATAATTTATAATGGACGGTCCAATTGAATTTAATTTAAATTTAGGTTTTCAATAAATGACTATAAAATTACAATTAAAATCATATTATCAAACTTTTTTTAAAACAAGAATCAACATTTTTTTTTGGTTCGTAAGTTTATCCACTGCCGATAACAATGACTATTCACTTTCGCAGATGGTTTGCATCTTTATGGATGGGACTGTTAGCTACGGAAATTCTTTCCATTCCCAAAGATGACCTTTGGTTAAGGGAGGAAGGGTCTTTACCACTCTACTACAACCCCGTGGTTCGTGGTTACATCCATGTTACATTTAACTGTGCAGTGGGCGGTGGCTGCCATGGATTAATTGTCAATATATCAATATTTTTTATATATAATAAATAAAATTTTACACTTTAATTTAAAATTTCTAAACCTTAATTTATAAATCCTAAATCCTAGACAATATATCCTAAATTTCTAATTTATAAATTCTAATCCTTAAAATATATTAAAAATAATAATTATATTAATTTAACATTATTCAAAATTATAACTTAAAGTTTAGTGAGTAATGACCCTAAAAAAGTAAGACTAAAGTTGAGAGTGCATGAGTGTAATTTACCATTATTGTGTTATACATAAACATATGAAATTATAATCATTTTAATTCAAACCTAACTAAAATCTTTTTGTATAAATCAATCTTGACAAACTTTTTTTTTTTTTTTTTTTTTTTTTTTTTTTTTTTTTCCGTATGAAGTTATGCTAATGTCATCATTGACCACATATGAAAGCCAACAAACCAACAAGAAGTAGGACAAATTTATACTGCTGTGACTCACCAAAATTTTCATTTGTTTCTCCCCTTTGGCTTTTACCATTACTACCAAACCAACAATTCATGTCCTTTTTAGACATTTACAACATAAACCCCTCAATAAAAAAAAATCTTTATTAAACCCCCCCAAAGTAATCAGTACTACTAATTTGGATTCCAAAAAGGATCAAAATGCAAACCCAAAGAAGAAATCACAGGAACATCTCTTGACTCCATAAACTCAAACCTTATCTTTTCACCATAAACAACTCCTCCTTCAAGTCTATGAAGTCTCTTATACCCTACTGTACTTCCTTCTGCAACACTCTTCCCATCTACATAAATTTCATGCCGTTGGATCCTCTGACCAAGACCAATCGCTTCTTGAATCCTGATCACATTAAATCTCAGCCCTCCATCACATCTTATCTCAACCCAACTCCCCTTTTTCTCTCTAGGAACCCAGTATGTCCATAAATGGTCATTGTCTACCAAATTCTCTGCTCCAAATCCTCCATTTTTACCCCCTCTTTGGCTGCTGACTTTGATGAGGCATTTTTCTGCTAAATTGGTGGAAAATATTGTGTCAATTGCAGCTCTGAATTGTTTTAATCTTTGCACATCGTTTTGAGATATGAGACCGGTTGAATTTGGGGGTACGTTTAGTAGGAGGACACAGTTTCTTCCGACTGAATTGTAGTAGATTTGGAGTAGTGTACTTAGTTTTTTGGGGGATTGGGATTTATGCCAAAACCATCCTTGTCTGAGTGACACATCACATTCTGCTGGTACCCAATCTGTTCCTCTTGGATCTCCTGTGTTTAGATAGCTGCATTTTTCATATTTAGTTGTTAGAATTTAGTGAAATTAGGGGATGTTTGGTTGCTCATTTTCATACTCCTGTTTGACTTTTTACTTCAAAATGGATGGGAGTCTTTTCATTTCAAAATTGAGAGTTTTAGGTGTTTGATTAGCGATCTGTTATTTGTTTTTTACGCTCAAAAAATAGCATTTTACAAAAGCAGGAATTCATGCTTTTTGGAAAAACTGCTTTTTCCAAGAACAAACAACAACCCATAACAACAAACAAACAGTAGGTAAAACAAATGGATATCGTAAGTTAAAGCAAGTAATTTATTGGTTTGGGTACAACTAGCTTATGAATGACATTTAGCTCATTTTTTTCAGTAAAATAGAATAAATACACGTGAAGGAAAAGGTGTGCTATAGAGGCTCAAGCTAGCAAGGAGGTACCAACTTACTAGAACAACAACTTTAATTGAATCTTTTTTGAATAGTAACTATGGAATTGAAAAGTAACGATAGGCAGTTTAAAGAAGAACAAAAACATAAATAAATTCTGTCCTAGATAGAGACTAGTCAATGTGATCTAAGAAATTTTTACATAATAAAATGTGCATGTATTTTATACGCTTCAAACACAAAAAAAAATATTTACGTACAAAAAAGATAATAACAAAAATTAATCTTAAGACTTAAAAATCGATTCAAGTTTTTAGTTAAATGATTCATTGATAAATTCATGTGGAGCGTATTGTAAAAAAGACAATGCATTTCTTTTATTGTAAAAAAATTAACCATACGTTCAACATCAATGTAATATGATATATGACAAAACGTGTAATATCACTCGACTAAAAAAATGTCACGTTAGTAATATCAACATTTAGCATTTATTTCAAAAAAGAAAAACATTTAATATTACACCATTTATTTTTATTTTTTAAAATAAGAATATAAATTGTAGTATTTATATGTAATGTAGTTTTACTGTTATTTTCTTTGTTATTCATAGAAATTTTCTTGTTACGGTCCCCGTAAATAAGCAATAAAAAATATTGTAAAAGATTGCAATGATTTATTTAATTAAACCTTAAAAATAAGTCCAAGGATTCCCTAAATAAGAAATATTGTATCCTTATTCAATAAAAAAAATAATGTAATTTTTTTTTGAGAAAAATAAAATAATGTATTACTCTACCAATAAATGTGCAAAAACAAAAACTGTATCAAAAACAAATTTGTACAAAACCACCTGAATTATTGAAGACCTATTTGAGATAAAAATAGACATGAGTTTGTTTTGGTACGTTTAAATCAAAGGCCCTTTTTACCAAAAGAAAAAATATATAAGATACCCTTTATGTATCACTAATTTTGTGAAAATTGGATATAAGAAAAAAAAAACACAGTGAATGACAATTTGTCCTTTTCCAAAACAAGAAAAAGAGCACAGGAAAGGGTTGGCTAACAATTCAGGACAAGAAGAGTAAATAACAAAAACTTGATTGAAGAAAAAAAAAAAGAACTTACTCAACAATGGTACCCTCTCCAATAGAAAGAGAAGTCCGGTTAATAAGCGACCAGCAAGTTTTTCCGGCGAATCCATTTTCATTTCCGACCCATCTTACATCCGGACCAGCGTCCGAGAATATATTGATTGAGCTCTGCAACTCATTCACCATTCCAAACCAATCTGAGAAATAGTAAGACATATTTGGTGCATTTTCACCTTTTGCCCCATCAAACCATATCTCTCTAACACTTCCGTATCTACAATCATTAACCAAATTTATCTCCCATTACTACTTCAAATCAATAAATAACATCTAAATTTATCACTAACATTTTTTTTTATGAAAGTAGACATTTCTAATGTAAAAAATGTAAAATTTTATCTTTAATTTTTTTTGACGTAGAATATCAAGATAGTGACGGAGTTAGCTTTTGATTAATTAGAGTAGAATCTATACTAAGTTTAGGTGAAAAGTAGGACCTTTTAGGGCCTAGATTTGGAAGTAAGCTCATTCACTTAAGGGAAAAACTTAATAATCCAATAAATGGACGCATATGATGAACTCCTAGTGGATAATTTTTTTAAAGGTAAATCAAGATAGAGATAGGAGAGTGGATAGGGAGGCAACCACCCCTATAAAGAGTGTTCCTGATGACCAGAGGTAGGGATGAGAAAAGGTAGGATACTATAAATTATCCGTACTCGTTCCATTACCTTAATCGTTTATTTTTTAATTATCCGTACTCATTCCATTACTTTAATAGGTATACTACATCCTATATCCGGTCTATTTAATTTGCAGATATTCTACCCGTTAAGAATCAATACATAAAATAAAAAATATTATAAAATTAACAAAATATAAATTTAATAAATCATATATCTAAAATTGAACATTAATTAATAAAAATAAGTAGCTTAATCTAAAAAACAATAATAATTTTTTAATATATAAAAGAGTTATGACAGGTAACGGGTACTCTAGGGTACTCACATACCCTTCCCATACATTTTATACAGAATATAGAAAGTTATGTTAACATCAGATGGTACTGGGTACTCGTGAGTACAGTACCCATTCAATTTCTTGTCAGAGGTAAGCTGACATAATGTGCCTCTATCTCTAGATCCAAATAAAAATCTCGTTTTATCCATTTTATTATCTAAACTCAAAGTTACTCTACGTATTATCCCGACCAAAAGTTGCTCAAAATTAGAAATTGTTTATCAAAAAATATTGGGTAAAAAAAATTTAGTGTTAAAGAAAACCCGACAAATAACTACTATTTCCAAAAGAATAAAAAAGAATGACATATGATTTCAAAAATATTGTCTTCATAAATTTTTCCGATTACTAATCTAAAATTTTCTGTTAGATTTATTTTTCTAAATAGATAAACACACTAAAAAATAGTGTACAATATTTTACTGTAAACAAACCGGAATAGAATTTCACCATTTTTTACTTTTGTTTGGCCGTTGTTTATACTTCCCAAAAGAAACAATGTTTAATCAAAATTTATATCTTATCCCTAAAATCAAATGATTTTATTTCTTACTTGTTTAGCAGCTCTTGCAATTGGGCCAAGTAGTATTCATTATAGACCAAATCATGCCCATATCTTCTATCATGTCGATCCCAAGGAGATAGATAAAGTCCTATATCAATCCCTTTATGTTCCTTAGCTGCATTCACCAGTTCTTCAATCACATCTCCGGCGCCGTTTTTCCATGGACTCGCAATCACCGAATGATCAGTGTATTTGGACGGCCACAAACAAAATCCGTCGTGGTGTTTTGCAGTCAGTATCATCAGCGAAACACCTGCTTCAGCTGCTGTGCTGACCCACTGGCCGGCGTTTAACCCAACTGGGTTAAAAATGGCCGGATTTTCATGGCCGGTACCCCATTCTGAATCTGTGAATGTGTTGACACCGAAATGGAGGAACATTATGAGTTCCCTTTGGTGCCATTTCAATTGGGAAAAAGATGGGAGGGGTAAGATTGGTAAAGGTGGTGTTGGAACTTGTTCCCTTTTTGAAATTGTTAATTTAGAAAGTTGGAGTAGTAATAATGGAATTATGATCAGAAAACGCCATTGCAATTGCAATTGGGAGGCCATGATGATAATGGGTTTTGAACAAGTGAAGTGAAGGAAAAAGGAAAAAGGGAATAAAGAAAGAAGAAGATTCTTTGGACAAATGATATAAATGAGTTGGATTGGACTTTTGTATTTGACATGCTTTATTCTGTTTCTGGTTGTTTTACATTCACGGGTGTCTCTGGTGCCTGACCAAACTAAAGGTGAAAGGTGAAATTAAGTAAATGTGGAAAACTTGTACGATCACAGGGTGCAATGAACCCAATCAATGAAAAATGAGAATCATCATACCTTAGTAGAAAATGATTGATGTAAAGAAAAAAAGTGCACAATTGTTCACGGATCAAGACCATAGTAGAATTTCTCGTAAATGAGTCACTTTTTTCCGATTGCTTATTTTTAGTTCTATTTTATCAAATCTAATACAGTAAAATCTCTATAAATTAATAAACTCTTTAAAATAATAATTTTTTTCTGGTCCTGACTTGGACCAGTTCAAAAAAATGATCAATTTTAATAAATTAATAAGATAATAATTTTTTGAAACAACCCTTTATAAATACATTGTATTATTATCTCTATAAATTAATATTTTCTCAAATATATATGCGAAATATATATAGATATACATACTTAGGATAATTTAGCAAAATATGAATCTATAATATTTTGTTTTTTCTTGAAATTTAAATCTAATTGAATTTCATCTCTAACTATTCTCAATGCATTCAAAAGTTCTGGTGTATATTTGTCAAATTGTAACAAAAAAAAATTGTAAAGAGTTGATGTTGTTCCTTTCTTGTCATTGATTTCAAAAGTACTGAATCATCCTTAGATTCATCCTCATTTTTTGTATGATTTGAAACAACACTCCATATAAATTTATATAGTAATTCATTAACTATGATACATTGAATATTTTTAACATAAATATAATGAACTTCCAAATTCAATTAACTTATATAATGCATATTTAATTTTATTTGTTCACTGATTTTAGACAAAAACTTTATTTAAATTAGTAATTTAAAATTTATTTAAAAAATTTTAAATCACTCTATAAATTAATAATTATTAATTTATCGATTAATTAATAACTCTATAAATTAATAAAATTCTATGGTTCCAACATTATTAATTTATAGAGGTTTTACTGATATCATATCTTCTTAATTTTTTGATGTTTAGGAATGGGTAGGCCTAATTTCACTACGAGGATTTCCCGTGAAATTTAGGCGTATTTTCCGCCTATAAAAGCTAATTTTTTAAGGGCTAATTTCAAATAAAATAATATGGTTTCATATTTTTTTTTCAGATCGGTAATAGTGGTTGGTAAAATTTTTGTTTTTCCAAATTTGCACGGTAACGATTAGGCATAACTCGGAAATGCCCTACCACTATGGCTCCCCCTTTTATTTCATACGCTCGTCCTTCAGGGCAGGGGAAAGATGACTTCTGTAATGAAGGATCTAGACTTAGATGGGACCAAGCAGAGTACCCGCTTCAAATGGGAAGGCCAATCCCTTAGGTTGCGACTCGGTCAGCTGTATTGATGAAGATTAACTTAAGCCAAAGAGAAGGAATTGATTTCGGGTTCGCACCCTCGATCCGATCAAGGAAAAAGAAAATTTCAAAAATTAAATGATACTTTAAGCAACTTTAACTCTTTAACTTTGCAGGTTTGAGGTTATTTAGGTGTTTTTGTGAGAGATAAAGTTAATGTTTAGAGAAAAAAAATTCAAAATTGATGATTTTGAAAAATAAAAAATACTTCCATAGTAAATATGATAATAAACAATTTTAATTTTTGAAAATTTTCACTTTGAGGTTGTTATCAGCCAAATTTCGAAAAAATATATTTTTTTTCAATCATAGATACCGATCTGCAAAACATGTGAAATCATATACTTTTATTTAAAAATAACTATTTTTTAAAATTCAATTTTTATTTGTAAAGTGAATTTTAGAGGTTTTAATTTTTAGTGTAATTTTTTTTAGTGTAATTGGAAGAAGAGAAATGAAAGTATTTTTCTTATTGATTATTCTAGTAGGTACAATGTATATATACAAGATTACACGTCTATTACTATTATCTAAATTTGTAGACGAATTTTCCACGTGGCAGATTGTGAATATGTATATGCTGATGTGTCAAAAATTCAAGAAAATAATATTACTTTAATATAAAATAAATTCTGTACGTATTACATCTACACGACTTCTCAACTGTTTGCACGCACAAACTTCAACTGCTCGCCTCCACTCTATTTACCCTAAATCCTTGCTCCTTTCCCTCCATCTACAGTTATTTATACAGTTTCTAATCCAGAGAAGCACTGAACATCACACTAAAGAGAGGAGACGCTTTCCTTCAGCGCTTACAGAAACCGGAACGTCGCCACTTTTTCAATTGTTTCTTCTTATAAAGCATTCAAACAAATACGCACAAAAATCAAAGATTGGTGGAATCGAAATGCAGATATTGAAGAGATTGATTGAAGTTCGGCACTCAATAAACTCGAGGGTTGGGTTTCTTTCTAATAAAAAAACCCTTTTTTGCTCTTCCAATCTATGCCCAACTTGATGATGTACACA
Source organism: Euphorbia lathyris (assembly GCF_963576675.1). Lineage (NCBI taxonomy): Eukaryota > Viridiplantae > Streptophyta > Magnoliopsida > Malpighiales > Euphorbiaceae > Euphorbia > Euphorbia lathyris. Next base: position 28,424,422 of record NC_088910.1, on the reverse strand, counting down.
ACTAGGTAAATCAATCTTTTCATTTCATCTTTTATATGCATTGAATTATATGTGAATCGAAGAACACACGTAAAATGGGGCTCATTAAGATTGAGAATTTCAGGTGGTTGAAGGAAGACCGAAATCAAGAGCTTCGATTCTTAATAGACCATCTTCTCTCAATACTCACATTGGTCCTATGGTTTATTTTGCCTTTAACTCTGGTTGCATTGATCTTTGTGGATGTTGTGCGGTCTTTTAATGTGAAATTTTTCATTATTTTTACTAGATTGATCTCAATTTCTTAGTTTTCTTCTATATAATTTTTATGGTTTCTGCATCATTTTTTCAGTAACAGAAATGGAGTATGATGGTGATTCAAACGTGCGAATATGAATGTCTCCTTTTTGGTATGCTTCTTTATATTTTTCTGTGACCTTTCTTTCTCTACTTTCAGATTTAGATGATACACTTTATCCTTTGAATTCTGGTTTGTCATCACAAGTCACCAAGAATATTGAAGGTAATTACTAATTTGGTTCTTCTACGACTTTACTTATAGATATGTAGGTATACTTGATTTCTGAATTTGTTAGGTTTAGAATACATTATTCTGAATTTGTTATGTTTAGAATGTCAAAACGACCATGGACTGATTAAATGTTTTCTTATAATGATCTCTAAAAATAAATCGAAATAATTTACTAATTGGTTTTTTGTAATGAATTGTTTCTCAGTTTTGGCTATGTGTAGTTGTTTCTCTGGTTTTTCTATTTAGGAAGCTTTAATTGTTTGTCTCTTTTTTCCATATGCTCTTCAGTTTTGCTATAAGTTGTGACGGCACCTCCGGACTTGCTTCTTTTATTCTGACTGATTATGTTCTTTCCTCTAACTAAGAGGTAAACTATGTGTTCCTCTTCTTTTGATTTTTTTACGTTAATGACTTTGGTTTGAGAAAGCCATTAAATTGCTTCCAAAGAATCATATAGATGTATCCTATCTTAGGAGTAACATGGTTGTATTCTATATGCAGATGGGTATAAGTGAATATCCCAAGGCCTTGTAATTTAGCTCTAGAGGTCACACAAAACTATAGTAAAGCACTCATAAAGAGGGCAATGTGTTATGAGGGTTTGAATAGACTTGATTTGGTTTTGAAAGATGTTAAAAGTGTTTTAAAAATAGAGCTGAAAAATGCTATAGCATTAGAAGTTTCAGAAAGGGTGACAAAATCACTTGAACAGAAGGGTCTAAGTGTGAATGGTAATTGAACTACCTCCAGAATATGTCGAGCCTCCTAGAACTTCAACCTTGCAAAAAACAGTGAAAGAGAAGGCACAGAGGAGAAAGCAGGGGATGAAATTATGGAAAAGAAGGTTGATAGCCAAACTAAGGATAAACAAATTTAGTATAAGGTGGTTGTTGAGGAGAAAATTAGTGCTGCAATGGAAGTACCTAGAAAAAATAGAAAAAGCTCTTCCAATGCTTTTCCATGATATATATTTCTCATTAGAGGATATTTACCCTTACTTCTAAGATATGTTATTGAACTGTCAATTATGAAACTACTGTAATTTTTTTTATATTTGATGAATAAGAGTTACTTTTAAAGGCAAATAATACCTGTCATTCTTTGAAAAATCATCTATATCAACAGCTTTCATAAATTTTGCCTCATTAGTTTTTGTTCATTTACAATTTTTTTCTGACACTGCTTTTCATCGCTTCTGTTTTTTATTTGACCATACTAATTCTTAAAATCTGATGCATTAACATATGTGTATACTTACTACACATATTTACTTGGTTTTAGATAATTTAAATTTATGTTTTTTAAGAGAAATTTATGTGTTGTTAATTTTTATTTCCGGTTAAATATCTAAATTTTTTCTTTTTAATATGAAAAATTATTTCATTGTAATTGTATAGTGCTTTGTTTATTTTTATTTTTTTTTGACGAATATATGCTATTGTCCATGTACTTAATTGGAATTTTCATCTATATTTATGTTACATGCTGTATTAGTATTATAGATAATAGATAATTTATAGTCATTATTGACTCCCAAAAATCTTATATAACAAGGGTGAAAATTTGATTTTTTTTAAATTGATTATAATAGATAAAATTGACTTTGATAAAAAGATTTATGTATGTTAACATTTTTTCATAAAAATGAGATATTATAATTAATATATAATTTTTAAAATTTGTTTGATGTGTTTACTTTATGCAATAAAAAAGAAACACAAGAAAGCATGCATATCATATTGTTGTTTTAATTTGTATGATGGTTCATGTTAGCCGATTAGGACTAAAGTTTTGTTGTTGTTGTTATCGAAAATATATAATAGTATTTGTTTTAAATTATGTATTTAGATTGATGGAAGACAACTTCCATACTTAAAAAAAACGATCATAATTATTTGTAAAATATAACCTAATGTTTTTTCTTAATAATAGCATAGTTAAAAATAAGATTAATATATATAGTTTTTTTTAATAAAAATGTCATATATCATTCCATTAAATCAAAAAGTATAAATGCAGTATGCAAATTAAGATGAATAAAACCTCATATCCATAGAGGCTACAACCAGTATAAGATTGCAAAGGGAATAAAAAAAAGAAATACAAATAAAAGTTACAACTAATATATATAGTTACATGTTTTATATTTCACATGTTAAATTTTAAATAGTTAAGTTCATTATTTATTTAATATATATATATATATTTTAAATAATCATAAATTGTGGAGATCTATAAATTATAATAGATTTCATACTAATAGTATGACTATGGTGGAGTGCACACTAAAAAAACCTTAGACCTAAATAAATAACATGACATTAAATTATTGGTTCAATACATAATAACATGGTGATGTATAATATAATTCTCTATATAATTTATTTTGAAATATTTTTTATATTTATTTATACTATTTTCGTAATTTTTAGTAAAAGAATGTACAAAAAAAAAAGTATAATCTAATTTAATAAAAAAATTGTTTTTATGCATCCCGTGCATTGCACGGGTTCAAAACTAGTTATTGTTCTAACTCTGTAACGAACTAATCAATCTTTCCACTTGTTTCCTTCACTTGATACGTGTCAATAGCTACTAACGAAATTCATCTTTAACTCTATCAAATATTGCTTTTCACATACTTTCATATTCTTTCACTTTACATCTTTCATACACTTTCTTTCCGTTTCACCTCGGCCAATAATGCTCACATGGACCCTGAATGACTAAATGAATTTGGTCATCTACCGTTAGATTCAAGCTTATTAGAATCATGTGGTGGAGATTCAAACCATTTGAAGATTTAGATTTAGTAAGCTTGGATCTAACGGCGAATGACCAAATTCATCTGGTCATTCAGTGAGCACTACTGTCACCTTGGCATGCTTGCTATCATTAGGGATGGCAACGGGTAGGGTACCCGCGGGTAGTGCCAATCCCAAACCCTTACCCATTTATTTTTTAATTACCTGTACCCTTCTCATTACCCTAACGAGTATTTGTTTTGTATCCCATACCCGTCCCATTTAATTCACGGGTACCCGCGGGTACCCTTACCCGTTAAGAATCAACAAATGAAACAAAAAATATTACAAATTTAACAAAATATAAATTTAATAAATCATCCATCTAAAAATAGAACAAATTGAACCTTAATCAATAAAAATAAAGTAGTTTAGTGGATAATGGTCGAAAAACAAAAGAATGACGTTCAAATCTCACATCTTACGTCTAAAACACAATAATATTTTTTAATATATAAAAAATTTATGACGGGTAACGGGTACCGGGTTCCCTGGGGGGTCTTCCCATACCTGTCCCATTACCCTAACAGGTAATGATTTTGATCCCATACCCGTCCCATACCCTTTTATACATGGCACGGGTAGTCCCATTAGGGTCGGGTAGTGACGGGTACCCGCAGGTAGAGTACCCGTTGCCATCCCTAACTATCATTCTTTAATAGCATGATGCACAAGAACAACTTCATCTTGCTTAATGATGTAAATATTTGAACAACTTCAATAAGAATGAGAAACATTAAACTTGTTATCATCATAGCATTCTACTATTTTGGGCTTCACAAGGCCACATTGGGCTTCTATGTAGGCCACATTATTGGATCTATTCTCGGCCCAAATAACTATCAGCCCGCTTTAAGTAAAGAGAAATTTACAAAAGACGTCTTATTTTGAAAAAGACGACGGAAAACGGGCTTCAATTTACTCACAGCATTAGTGGTCCATTTATGTAAAGTTGGGCTAAGCATTATTAAAGGATTGGGCTTTTTACAAAATTACAACCAAATCATATCATAAAACTTAATTTTCAATATGTCATTTTTTCTATATATACCAAATAAAATATGTTTTTACATCTAATTTAAAAAGCTTAAACTTTAATTCATAAATCACAAACTCTTGATAATATATTTTAGACTCATAATTTATAAACTTTAATCTTTAAAATTAATGATTCTATCAATTTGACATAATTCAAAATTATAAATAGTTTTTCAAAAATGAATTTCTATGTAAATTTCCGTTAAAGGACTTTGTACTTTAGTTGTCAATCTATTCTTCCAATAATTATTAAGCTAAAATTGCAACTTATCACTTAATTAAATATCAAGGAATAATGATCCAAGGTCAACTTTACAATTTCTAATTTTTTTTCTTAAACAATATGTCATTCATAGAAAAAATAAGCTTGAATCATTTTAAATATTGTAGACCATGATAGAGCAATCATAAACAGTGTTTGAAACTGTGTTGTCACAACAACGAGAAACCCATTCCATTCAAAATAGATTGTATAGTCATTTTTCTATAGAAATGACTTCATGTTTTTCAATAAGCTGGATTTATATGATGATAGACAAAACTCTTTTGTTTTTCAATGAAGGAAAACATGATAACACCTACAAAGAGAGACCGATGCAACCACCCATATATAATTATTAAATGGTTGTTTTCTTTTATAAAAATATATATTATTTTATTAAAGAAAAAATACATAAAAAATAAAATTTACATACAAATTAAGATTAGATTCGGTATAAAATCTATAAAGGAAAAAAACCACAAAGAAAAAAAAATCATTTGTACAAAAATCATAAAAAGCAAACTTAAAATAAGAAAATAAATTATAAATTATATTATTTTTTACATCCGATTCCATTCTTCCATGGATCGGTGTGTGATAGATTTAAGAAAGACTGTTCACATGCCTACGTGATTTTTTTTCCAATTTTACATTTTAATTATTATTATTCCATGGATCAGACGAATTGACTTGTTGTAATTTTTTAATATTTAGAATTCTTTATAACTTATTGTTTTTAACACATTTTAATACATATTTGATACTTCATGTATATTATTTAATTATAATGTTAATAATTATAATATTTAAAAAAATTTAGAATAATTATAATTGTTTAGAATAATAATAATTAAAATATAAAATTGAAAAAAGAAAAATTCACACGTTGGCATGTGAACAATATGCCTCCACCACAGGTGGGGCGTATGAACATCACGCCCCACCACAGGTGGAGGCATATTGTTCATATGCTCCGACACCGATAAATTGATTTTTTTTTTTTAAAATCATTCAATTTTACTATATACAACCGTAAATAAAACATATTTTCGAACAAAATTACATATCATTAGTCATTTTTCATGTTTTTTCTTTACCAAATTAGTCCGAATTAAATTTTAGAGAGCTTTGGATTTTTGAAAGGATTAGTGAATTTGTTGGAAGGACAGTTTCATTTTCTCACAAGACTAAATGTAGGAATTTGTGGCTAGGTTTAGTAATCCACTTGATTTTATCATCTTATAAAGACAAAGTGGCTTATAAAGATTCGAAATCCCTAGTAATAACGAGGTTAATTAACTCATGGCTATTTAATTTTACTCTTTCTAATATTATAGATATTAGGTCTAATGCAAGGGAAGGAAGAAAGGAAAAAAATCCTATAAAGCCGAGGGTAATGGGAATTAAGAAGATAAGTATTTGAATCCGATATAGCCTTGTTAGTTTATAGGGCCGGTCCTGGCAATTTAAGGACTCTAGGCAAAATAAGTAGTAAAAGATTTTTAATATAAAATTTATTAATTAAAATGTAAAAGTTGGGCAATTCTTTTAATTCTTTTATTTTTTTTTATCAATGGTCGTTCAGAATGAATTAGATCCATATATGATTTTATCACTTTATATATTAAAAAAATTAATTTTCATATATACAAACATTAAAAATAATAATTTTGGATCCCCTCCAGCCTCGGGCCCTAGGCCGGCGCACCGGGACCTAGACTCAAGGTCGGCCCTATTAGCTTGTTAGCTAGCTACTTTATATTTACTTATGTAATTAAAGTATGTAATTAAAGAATTATAGGGACAATTATAAAACTAGCACCTTTTAAGGTGTTAGTTTTCTTTTCTAACTCATTTTGAAAAACTCACCAAAACTAACACATTTCATTAACAAAATTCCAACCTTGCCATCATCTCTAACCTTATTATAACGCTGTCTTTCCCTCATTCTCTCTCTTTTTTCTCGCGCTCTCTCTCTCTCTCTAAAAGAACAAATCAATTTACAGACTACGAACAACAATCAATCTAACCCACAGTTTGTGCTTCAAGATTTTATACAATCATGTAAGTTTTTCATTTGTTTTTGATTTTATTTAAGCTTCGTCAATTCATGGATAAGATGTAGCATTTTGTTTCTCTAAAACCCAGTATATATTGTTTCTGTTGCATTTTCATGTTATTCCTGGTCGTGCGAAACCTAAAAACAGTGACATTGTCGTAGGAAGATGCATTTGGGTTGGAACATCACTCTACGATTTTTTCCAGAAAGGGTCGATATCCGTCGATATCTTATGAATATCGACATACATATCTGCGTCGATAGCTGATGAATATCGACATATATCGACCTACGTTAAACGGATTTTCTATGTTAAATCATAAGATTCAAACACAAAACACAAATAAGAACAATATTTTTATATTTTTATATTCTAACAAAGAAAAAAAGTACATAAAACATCAAAAAATGAACAAAAACACAATAAAACATAACAGACAAACACAAAACACATAAACAAAAGAGACACAAACACAAAACACATAATAACAAAAGTACATAAACATTAAAAAAACAAAAATTACATAAACTAAACATTCAGATATTCAGGACCCAAAAGGGCGTCAGCGAAGTCCATCTTGGACTTCTCCAACTGCTTTTTGAGGCGCCTAATGGTCCTCCTCAGCCGCCTGTTTTTTTCCTTAACTGACTCCAAATGGTCAGTCATGGCTTCAGCAGCGAAAGACATGGTTCTCGCCATGCCCTGCATGAATCAGATTATTTCATCTGTATCCCCTGCACGGAACGAATCGCTGAACGAAGCTATTAGCGCTTCGAACTCAGGAAGAGGAGGTGGTGGTGGTGGCGCTTCCATTTTTGCTGCTTCTAGAGTGTTTAAGAGTTTAATAGAATGAATAGTTTATGAACAGACAAAGCGTCTATTTATAGGAGAAAGAACTGTAATGTTCATGGGGAATCTCAACAGACTATATCATATTTAATTGATAGAGTGATATTCGAAGAAGAGTGAAAGTCAAAGTGATCATTACCTGCATTTAATGCTCATTAACAGATCATTCTAGAAAAACGACTATTGATCTTCCGTCGATATATGTCGATATATGTTTAATATCGACATCTATCACGAGAATGCATCGTAGATATATGTCAGACATCTACGTAGGAGTTAGTCTTATATGTCGATATGTGCCGATAGGTGTCGATATTTTGTATCGACATATATCGACGTATCTTATAGTGATATTCGAAGAAGAGTGAAAGTCAAAGTGATCATTACCTGCATTTAATGCTCATTAACAGATCATTCTAGAAAAACGTCTATTGATCTTCCGTCGATATATGTCGATATATGATCAATATCGACGAAGGAGTTAGTCTTATGTGTCGATATGTGCCGATAGGTGTCGATATTTATGTTGTATCGACATATATCGACGTATCTTATAGTTTGAAATGTGTATACCATGATATGTTTCGGTAGCTTTCTTTGTTAAGTTACAAATAATATATAATTTACTTCTGTTTTTATGATAATGCAGAAATATGTCCACCCCGAACACTTGTCTGTGTATGCTTTCGTGGGATGGAGAATAGAAAAAAGAGGGGCCCATGGACACAATGATATACGTTGGTGGTCAATCGAAGGTGCTCCATTTTTCAATGCCAACTGATTATCAAACTTTGAGAGATAGGATTCACGCTTCGTTGAATGTTGATTCAACCTGTTTTGACATACAAATGGCAATGCACACAACATACGGTCCAAATAAACTTTTTGAAAGATTAGCAGACATAGTGGATGACAGTGATATTGCTGGATTCGTTGAGTTTTGTCGATGGAATAAACCCGATGTGATGCCATTATATGTTTCTATGACTCCTCGAACAAGTGTTGCGGAAGTAAGGCGACCAAGTGTTGCCGAAGTAAGACGACCAATTGTTGCTGAAGTATGGCCACAAAATGTTGCTGAAGTAGAGGCAACCAGAATAAGTTCTTATGTTCCCAACATAGTAATTGAGACTCGTGCTCCGGCAAAACATGTCATGAATCCATATACCCAATCTCCTCTTGGGCTAGACGATATTACATTGGATCACAATTGTGGGTATGAGAATGTAGTGAACGGGGATGAGCAAGGATATGGTAATGGCTGTGATAACGATGATCATGGATATGATAACGATTACAATGGATATGACAATGATGATCACGTATATGATAACGATGATCGCCAAAGATCCGTTTCAGAACCATCGATTGAAAATGTTCAACCAAGTTTGAATGAGATTGATGATCAAGCAATAATGAGAAGGAGAACGGATCCATTTCGGTATGTTCCACAAGTACCTGAGGAGACGGACATTCTGATGAAAACTACAGAATTTTCAGGGGATGGTGTTTTGAAGGCGCACGATATGTTCAAAAGCAAACGAGAACTGCAAGATGCACTTGGGAGATATTCAATTGATAATATGTTCGAATGGAAGGTGCACAAATCAACTAAGTCTTTGTTTGAGGTCCGATGCAAACATGTTGACACATGCAAGTGGCGGGCTAGAGGTGGAGTCATACTAGGTTCAGATATGTTCATGCTCCGACGAATTAACAGTATGGACAGTCACACTTGCGATAGGGGTGGACAACTATTGTCGCATCATAGGCAAACGGGGAAACGAATCGCAGGTATCATACTTAGTGAGAAGTTAGATATGGAGAATCGGGTGTACCATCCAAGTCACATCATTTGGGAGATTGAAAAATTATTTTCAATCAACCTATCCTATATGCAAGCTTGGAGAGCAAGATGTTGGGCGGTAGATAGCACAAGTGGTTCACCTGAAGAATCGTACATGTTGTTACCTGACTATTGTGAGACATTGAAATTTGTTAATCTAGGTACGGTGACACATATTGAAACTGACGATGAACATCATTTTAAATTCTTCTTCATGGCTATGGGTGCTTCAATCCAGGGTTTTAACGCACATATTCGCGCCGTTATATGTGTAGATGGAACACACTTAAAAGTTAAATATGCCGGAGTACTTTATGTTGCAGTTGGAAAGGATGGTAATAATCAAATTTATCCACTCGCATTCGGAATTGGTCCGAATGAATGTAATGAATCATGGGCTTATTTCTTCACCAGGTTGAAGGAATGTATTGGTGATGTTGAAGACCTAGTCATAATATCAGACAGGAATAAGAGCATTGATTATGCAGTCAATATGGTGTATCCAAATGCGGTACATGGAAGTTGTGCTCAACATTTAAAACAGAATGTGAAGGCTAAATTTGGGGGTGGAAAAAAGTTAGACATAGCGTATTGGCAAGTTGCCAAAGCCTGGCGGACCTCTGATTTTGAGGAAAGATTCGCCAGACTTCGTAGTATATGCCCGGGGGCAGCGGACTACCTAGAGGAAGCTCGAAGAGAGAAATGGACACGTGCGTACTTTTGCGCACGTCAGTATAACATTATGACGACAAACATATCAGAATCATTCAACGCTAGAATGGGAGATGGTAGACGTTTACCGATCACATTGTTGGTTGAGTATATAAGGACAATCCTCCAAGCATGGTTTCATGAGAGACGCACAATAACAGGTTTGATGTTGGGACCTTATTTCTAGTATAAGGTACTAAGAGTTCCTATATGCTAATATATGAAAAATGTTTTTGCAGGAGAACGGGAGACATATTTGTCCGCATTTTATAACAAGAAGATGCATAAACAAGTCAATAATTCAGTTCGTTGTTCATATAAGCCCATCGATGCTCATAATTTTGAAATCGGCGATCGAGGTAATTGTGAATTTGCGCGCGGGAACATGCACATGTAGGAAATGGCAATTGTCACAGTTTCCATGTAGACATGTATGTAAGATTGCATTAATGCATCGATTAGAGAATGCATATGCGTGGGTGCATCGTTACTACAAAAATGAGACTGTATGATTGTCATACATTGAGCCCATACATCCACTAGGACACCAGTCTGAATGGAAAGTTTGTGAGACTCCTAAGAGGGTGCTTTCTCCTAAAAAGGCTGCACCTAGAGTGGGACGTCCGAGAAGTCAAAACTGAATACCATCGAGGGGCGAGGAGGTAACTCCAACAAGATGCACGAGGTGCGAGAATACTGGTCATAATCGAGCGAATTGTACTAGTATGTTATGAGTTCCATCACGACTTCCACCTACAATATCGAATGAAGCAAGATGCTCTAAAAACTCAGCTGGAAAATAGTGTACTCTAGTATATTTTGTATTGATAATTTGTGAATGAGATTTTATGTATTTGTTGCCATGATAATTTGTGATTGAGATTTTATGTCTTTTGAATCAAGAGTAAATATGGACTATATACACGCCGATATGGTTTTAATATCGACAATAGATCGTCGATATGGATTAAATATCGACTATATACACGCCGATATGGGTTAACTATGGACTATATACATGCCGATATGGGGTTAACATGGACTATATACACACCGATATGGGTTTAATATCGACAATAGATCGTCGATATGGGTTATATATACGCCGATATGGGTTTAATATCGCCTATACCAGTTTCCCAACAACAACACAAAAGTTTACCAACAATAAAAGTTTATCAACAATAACAGTTTACATTAATAATTTACAAACAAACGTTTATAGTTTACAAACTCTTACAATCCAAGCAAATTAGCCATTGTAATAAGATCATTCTGGTTGAACAAGTGTTGGTTGAAGAGTTCCAAGCACACCCACAACTGATAGAAACGTCCATCAGTCCCGGAGAAGCCATAATCCGTACATAATGGCCCTTTTTCAACATAATACTGAGCAAAAATGCATAGGAAGACACCGCAATCATTGGACTTGCGCAGCTGTTGTGGGCACCCGCGAGCCCTCTCCCACTTTATCAACCGATTACCGTTATCAGGCCTCCCACTTTTCTTCCAATAGTCAGCCTCTTCCATTGCTCTTGTCATAATACGAAACCGGGGTTCTAGCCATTTGTCTATTGATTCGTTGGATGCATTTGACTCCAGACTATCATAGAACTCCATCCTCATTTCTTCCATGTAGAACACCCCGAGTAACCAATGTTCTCCTTTATAATTGATAAGTATTAGCACATGTTTAACCTCATACCAAGGGCGACTTCGAAACTGTTCAATCCCATTGATTCATTGTACAAACAATGTGGCTTGATCCCATTTTCTGGGTTTGTCATAATTCTTGGTCATATTTGCCATCTCCATGAATCTAAAGAAATTTGAGTCGATGGTAGTCCAATCCTGACTCTGATGGACGTTTTTTCCGTTCAATAACCACAAAAATGCATTTACAAGCTGTAACAGACAAAATGTTCATTAGTAAGGACCAAAACATAAAAAGTGAATAATATACACCAAAACATACAAAGTGAGCAGTATCTTACTTGGTTGTCTATGTACTTTCCAGTTAATTCTGCTTCTTCAAACCACGATACAGTCTGTCCCCATTCGGTTCCACCTAACTGCCTCAATAGATCACGGGGCGTATTCTTCTTCCAGTCATCATAGGCCTGTAGGAGGTGTCCTTTTATACGATCGCGACCATCGTGTTGTTCTACCAGGTACTGATCATCATCATCAGCAAAATGATAATTCATCAGAGGATCAGCGAATGGTGACTGGATGTCTTTCCCAAGTTTCCTTTCCCGTTTGGGTCTCTCTTTCACTTCAAGTACCTCCTTACTGTTTCCATCCCTTCCTCTCCCTCTTCTTCCCCCTATTCTTCCTCCTCTTCCATCCCTTCAACCTGCATCCCTTACTCCCCCTCTACTCCCTCTTCCACCTCCTCTTCCTCCTCTTTTTCCCTTCCCTTCCTCCTCATGTTTAACCTCGATAGTCATATCTTTTATTTCTCCTTTGTCTTCATGCGTATGTAAAGATGACTGGACAACCTGGTTAACCAGAAGATTAAGCTGTCCATGATCTATGTCAACATCATGGCCGTCATGGCTCTCATCCTGTTAAAACACAAAGTAGAAACATAGATTATATCATTATTCGTTGTTAAAAGCACCGGGTTAAACATTAAGGACCAAAACTTACATCAATCATTGTAACAGAAGTTGTATGAACACTTTCCCTCTCATCCAGCTCTTTCTTCTTCCTATCCTCATGCTCCTTCTTATCCTTCTCATCCAGCTCTTTCTTCTTCCTCTCCTCATGCTCTTTCTTCTCGCTCTCCTCCTGTTCTTTCTTCTTCCGCTCCTCCATCTCTTTCTTCTTCCTCTCCTCTTGCTCTTTCTTCTCCTTCTCCTCCCTATCCACCTTCTCCCTCTCCTCCTGGTCTTTCTTCTCCCTCTCCTCCATCTCTTTCTCCTTCATCTCCTCCTGCTCTTTCTTATTCTTCCTCTCCTCATGCTCTTTCTTCTCCCTCTCCTCTATCTCTTTCTTCTTCTTCTCCTCCTGCTCTTTCTTCTCCTTCTCCTCCCTCTCCCTATTCCTCTCCTTCTCCTCATGCTCTTTCTTCTCATTCTCCTCCATCTCCTTTGCATGCTCCTCCATCTCTTTCTTCTCACTCTCCCTCTCCCTCTCACTCTCACTACCATACATATGAACCTCCCCCTCATACATCCCACGTTCCACATCCCGTTGTGACTTCAGTTCCTGCACATCACGTTCTACAACAGACAATCTATTTACAAAGGCAGACAAATGGTCACTCATTTTCCTCTCTTGCTGACCAAACTGTTCAGTTATTATCTTCTCTTGCTCAGCAAACTTGTCATTCATTTTCTTCTCATGCTCAGCAAACATCCTCCTCAGTAGTCGTTCCAGACCAGACTATTTCTTCTTTTGGATATGTACTCTAGGAGACACAATGAAGGCATTTTCATCATTATCAGTCTCAGATTCACTGTCATCCTCTACATTAGCATATCCTCCTTCATATGTACCCAATCCCTCATGTCCCTCCTTTTCCATGCCTTCATCCTCTTGCTCCTCTTGCCCTTTTTCCACCTCTTTCCCCTTTGCAACCTCTTGCCCCTTTTCCTCCTCTTTCCCCTTCTCCTCTTGCCCCTTTTCCAAATCGGTAAACACTTGGTCATAATTACACGGAAGACCATCCACATGGTTTACTAGATGTTGATACCATGAGCTTTCTTTCTCCATGTCTTCAGTTGTAACTTGCGTGGCATTTGGTTTTATACCCGACTAAATATAGAAATGTACAAATAAACAAGTCAGTCAGATGTATAGCATAATAGTGACACATATAGGCACAATGATTGGTCAACTTACTTCAAAAATGGCTAGAACTTTGGGCAATTTAGCGATACCGGTCTTTTTCCATCGTAGCCATCGTGGGATGCGAGTGCCTTTCTTGTCATACCATGCGTGGGTGGCATCCCATACTTCGAACAACCAAGCCTGCAACAAAGTTTCAATTCATTATTTATGCCTATTACCAACATTTCTAGTATATAGAATATGCACACATCATACCTGAAATACGTGTGCAAAACCATATAGGTTGTATGAGACACGGTTAGTCCTGAAACGATCCCTATGAGCACACAACTGATCAATTCGGTCTTTTCCACCAATTATCCCATTAACAAGAGACATGTAAGTCACATCCCAGGCCAAAACACCCCACGGGAACTCGTTAAACAATGTTGGAAATTCAGCAAGTTCCAAAACCCAAGGAAGAGCTTGTTTGTTGGCAGTGTTATCCAACACACAGCCAATGACAAAGTACAACATGGCAAATGAAACTGCATCCTGATCAGATTCATTCTTCCAAACAGTTTGTAGCATAATTGTGTCCACATCTTTAAAGGTTGGTGTAGGGATACCTGGAAAAAACTTATTCCTAAATCTATATGGCTTATTTATCGCACTAAACCTTTCGATAAATGCTTCCATGTCTCCAAACCGTAACCCACTTAGGAGTCCAAACTCCCAATCCCCAAATCTTAACTCAACACCTCTAACTTTGAAGCAAAGCTCCCTGGGTTTGAGGTCTTCACATATGATCTCCCTTGTTAAAAGGGTATGGCAGAGGACTCCTGCAAATACTGTATTGGTCATATCCAAATACTGCCCGAAGCAACTCTTCCTAAATAGATTTACTTGGTTTGGTGTTAACACCTCCTTTATATGTTTTGCTGCGTCTAGGTTACACCTAACTGTGATGACGCTTTCCGTTCTAAATGCTTTTTTGTATTTATATTCAGATTTCTTCTTGGCTTTCTTCTTCGAAGGAGAGCCATGCTTATCTTTCTTCCTCTTGTCTACACGATCATGCTGAAATTTATTGTAGACATATCATCAGGGAACATACAATTAAGCTAATTATAACGTTGAGCTAGAATGAGCTAACGTATGCTAAAATAAGAGAGTTATCGACAATTAGGTCGTCGATATAAATGTTCTATCGACATTAGATCGTCGATATGAATGTTCTATCGGCAATAGATCGTCGATATGGATGTTTTATCGGCCATTAGGCTGTCTATATCTATGTATTATCTAGAATTAGGTTGCCGATAGAATATACATATCGACGCATTTCAACCAAACCGAATGACTTCCTAACACCAGACGAACCCAGATAAAGCCTAACACCAGAAGAAGTAAACGAAACGAAACGAAAAATTCCTTCTCAAACCCAACAAATGTACATACAATACAAGAGAGAATCGCAAATGTAAAGTCAAGTTATTTACCCTCTTTTTCGTCCTTCCTTCTGAATTCGATTCGTTGTCTGAGCTTCGTGTTCTCGCCATGTCCACTCGAAGTAACAGAGATTCGCCGGATGAAATGTACAGAATCGGACAATGAATCGCCGGAAAGTTAGAGAGAGGAATAGCGGGGTGTTAGGTTAGAGAGATGGAAGTTCGAATGTTAAAGAGCGGGGAGCGGAGTGTTAGAGATGAGGACAATGTTGAAATTTTGTTAATGAAATGTGTTAGTTTTGGTGAGTTTTTCAAAAGGAGTTATAAAAGAAAACTAGCACCTTAAAATGTGCTAGTTTTATAATTGTCCTAGAATTATATTCAATTTTGAAATTTAACATAAAAATTTGTTAAACTTTGCATTCATTAACATTAACCTCAGCTTTTTTTTTTGGGAACAACATCGACTATTCTAATATCAACTAATTCTCAACTGCTTTCATTTTTTTTAATTCTTGAAACTTTTAATTTTGGGGTCATCACACGGGAAGAGAGGTCAAATGGCAAGGCAAAGCCATACGCCCATTTGGATGTGAGCTAACTTTACAACGTTACAAAGAACTTCAGGACATTATTTATATGTTATTTAATTAAAAGAGAAAAAAAGTGATTGTTTAGGGAGAGAAAACTTCAAAATTATTGATTTGAAATTAAAAAAAACGTGGTCTCATGCTAAATATGGTTCTAAACAATTTTAATTATTGCATTTTTTTTTATTTTTGAAGTCATTAACGACTATTTTGAGGTCGTTTACTTTTAAAAGTGGTTATGATGTGTTATAAGACAAAAATAAGTGATTTTTATATTAATAAATGTAAAGTTGAGTGACTTTTATATTAGGTTTTATAATATTAGTAAAGATAAAATTGAGTGACCATCAGTGTAACTTACCTATAGTAAGAAGTAGACATGACCGGGATGGGATGGGACGACACAGGAAAGTCCGTATCTCCATTCAGCCCCATTTGTAACTTTGCTTTAAAGTTTCGAATGAGAAATGGGCCTAAAAGCTCTAAGGGGTGTTTGGTTGCTTGTTTTTCACCTCATGTTTGCCTTTTCACTTTAAATATATTTGTTTGACTTTTATAGCTGAAAAATAGTTTTTTTTTTTTATAAAAGTAAGGAATTTCTGGTTTTTGATTTCAAACAGCAAATCATAACAACAAACAACAGATAAGCTAAACAAGCCCGTGGTGTAGTTTGAGAGTGTTTTAGACCTATTGCTGATAAGTCCAGTAACAGCCCATGGATCGACTCTGTCCATTTGTATCCCATCAAGGCTCTGTAAAACATTGGAAAACAGCAAAATGGAAGAAACCGTCGGAAGGAAGCTATGTGTGCAATATTGACGCAGGTGTGGATGACCAGAATAAATTCAGCTCCTATGGGTGTCTGTTGAGGGATCATCAGGGTAGATGTTTTGCTGCTAAAATGGGGCACTTTGCGGATGTCACGGATCCCCCGTTGGCAGAGGCAATGACGGTAAGAGAGGCTCTGTCCTGGATTAAGGATTTTAATCTCAGCCATGTGGAGGTCCAATCAGATTGTCTCGTGGTTATTAGTTCCATACATCAGCAAAAACGTCAATTATCTTATTTATCGGATGTAGTGAATGATTGTTGTGATTTGTTAAGAGCCTTGAACTCATGTTCAGTCTCATATGTAAAACGTTCAGCGAATTTAGCAGCTCATAGCTTACCTAAGGATGTTACTTCAAGATCTGTTCATGGTGACTGGGCCTATCCACCGCCGATTATTTTTGACATTCTCGCTTCTTACTTCCGATAGTAAGAAGTAGACATGGACGGAATGGGAAGGGACAGGAAAGCCCGTATCCATTCAGCCCCATTTGTAACTTTGCTTTAAAGCTTCGAATGAGAAATGAGCCTAAAAGCTGTAAGGGGTGTTTGGTTGCTTATTTTTCACTTCATGTTTGATTTTTGACTCTAAATATACTTGTTTGACTTTTGTAGTTGAAAAGTAGTTTTTCTTTTATAAAAGTAGGGAATTTCTGGTTTTTGATTTTAAACAGCAAACCATAACAGTAAACAACAACAAGCAACAAGTAAATCAAACGAGCCCGTGATATGGTTTGAGAGTGTTATTGCTGATAAGTCCAGTAACGACCCATGGATCGACTCTGTCCATTGGAAAACAGAAGATTACAGAGATAATTTACTATTAAAGATTATGTTAAACATTATTTTATTTTCAACAATATTTAGTGAAAACATTAAAAACTATATTTCTTTTAAAATAAAACATATAAAATATAATGTAAATACTAAATACAATATAATATCATATTATGAAAGAGTATTTGTCCAATATTCTATTATTTATATTATAAACATAATATGTAAATAAAATTTTTTGATTCTTTTTATCCCAATAGCTCAGTTTAATTCAATACATTTTGATTCAATTCTCAGTCATTTCTCTACTTATTCTATACTAAGTAGAGAGAATTTGCAAAAAAAAAAAAGTGTTTTAAAAGCTTTTTACCTTAGTTGGCACCGTAGGAGCAAAAAGAATAAATGGTGACCGACGACACTCTTATAAGAGAGATGAATTATTGGAACAGACTATCTTTTTTTTATCATACTCGTCCCAAAAAAGTCATTTAACTAAATATAGTTGTGTAATTATTTTTACAAATGTTATATATTTATTGGCCGTGACATACCAAATGAAAATATGATATGGTATACCTGACACATAGTACAATTAACATAGAAAGAACATTACTCACAAACAGAGTTAGTTAATAACAAGTGGTAAATTTGTTATATGGGGAAATGAAAGTAAACATATACAACATTACAAAAGAACCAAAACATCCTAAACCAAAACAACTAACAATCAACATTTGTTCCATCATCTTGTTCTTCTATACAAGGGCCATAAGCCTTACTACAAATAAGATAGTACACAAAATTAGCCATGCTTAAAGTGGCTAAAAGCCAGCAATAATAATCATAATGACCCTTATTAATATTACTTGAAACCCAACTCTCCTCTCCCCCTTTTCTACTCATATTATCAACAACATTCATTATAAAACTTGCAACCAAATTAGCAACACATATTCCCATTTCAAAAAGACAAGTAGCTACACTTGACATACATTTAGGCAATTCAGTGTAATAGAACTCATTCTGGGCAATAGCATTGAATGCCTCTGCAATTCCACCTAGACAAAGATGTGGCAATAACCACAGCACAGACATGTCCACAACCCCGTCCGGGTTATCAGAAAATCCTTCCCGCGTAGCTGTTTCTCGGCGGATTCTTTCTGCAATGGCTAATGCTGCCATGGATGATACTGAGATTAGAATCCCAATTCCCATTTTTTGTTTCAAGTTGAGATAAATTGGTTTTCCTTTTATCTTGGATGCTACCGGGATGATGACTCGGTCATAGAGACTAACCCATATTATTAGAGATATAACGAGGAAGGCGGAGAGTGAGGCGGCCGGAATTTCGAAGTTTGAGAGAATGTGTCTGTCCATTGTAGATGCTTGTAGTACTTGGAATGAGCTTTGGCTTATTGTTATAGACATGAACATTCCTGTTGACCATATTGGGATTATCTTGATTAATGCCTTTAATTCTTCTACTTGTTCTACTGTGCAAAGACTCCATGGATCTGAAGCTCTTCCACATGGACTCAGGTCTTCTTCTGCCTTCTTAATAATGCATGCTTTATTCAGAAACCTAATAACACAACATAATCCTTTCAGGTTTCATCATCTAATCTACTCAAAGTTATGTGCTAAATTATACCCATGTTCACTAAAATTCTGGGTATGTTTTATACAAGTTATTGAAATTTGGGGTATGTTCACTGAAATAATGAGGTGACAACTACATTTGAAAACGACTAACTTTTACATATGACATGGTAGCACGTGCCAGAATATATCATACCCTTTATCTTTTACAAACTAGTCTAAAATGATAAAGAAAAAAAAAGCATAGAGAGGTCCATAATCATTTTAATTTTGATAAATTGAGCATTAAATCTTTTACTTCAACATATCATACCCCTTATCGTTTATTTTTGTTATATCAAGCTCTTGCTTGCCAAATTAATTAGTCGTGATTATCTATTCAGTTAAAAAGAGTGTTAATCATTTCATTTTACATATAAACTACTAAAAATGCATATTTCAAAATACCAATTTGTTAATCTCAAACATGAGAGGTTGAATCCATAAACATAATGGTAAATGTTAAAAGTGAGTATGAAATACCTGAATTTTTGAGTTGGGGAAAGAATAGATGAACCCTTAGTGGTGAAATACAACTGGGATGATGAAAAGGTGATGCTTCTCCTTTTATAGGCAGCAACAAAAACTTGAGCAAAACCAGTAACCAAGCTTGCTTTAACTTGTGATTTAACATAAAAGGGAGATGCCAAGAAGAAGGAAAGAGATGAAATGAAGATGAGAAGAACAGGAACCCCAAAACCAACCTTCCAACCAAACATATCTTGGATATACACAACACAAGTCATTCCAATAATTAATGAAACAGAGGTAATAACGTAGTACCACTTGAATAAACTCTCTAAAACTGTTGTTTTATTTCCTTTGCTGATTATCTGATCAGCACCAAAGGCTAAACAAGATGATCTTATTCCGCCGCTTCCGATGGAGATTAGACCAAAACATGTATATAAAACCAGAAGTTGTAATGTTGTTGCAGATTCACATTCTACTGCTACACAAGGACCTGGTGTTGCTTCTGGAATCACACTTGTTAACCATAATATAATTAACCCCTACGTCAAAATAAACACAATCATTATCATGAGTTTGATATTTGAATTTGAAACATCAAGAGCTTCATGTTTAAAATTGAAAAGATAATTCATAATGTGATATACTAATCCTTTATTGTTAAAGAAGCTAAACTCATAATGTGATAATTATGGTTCTAAGGATTGAGCTCCTGATTGTCAGAGATTAATGTACAAGATCTATGATTGGACCTTAACTATCAGTTCGAGCTTTTAGTTCAATGAGTTCCATGGCATGGTATCAGAGCTTATTGTGGTTTAATAACTCTGTTTCTCTCTCTCTCCTCCTTGTCGATCTGCTCGTTTTTTTTTTTAAAGCAAGTTTATCCCTGCACTCTTAATTCTGCAACAACCATGGCTGTCAATGGCTGTTAATTCGAGTTTTTAGTTCAATTGGTTCTATGACATGATATCAGAACCTCTAGGACCAAACGGTCGAGGGTTCGAATCCTCACAACTTCAAATTTGTGGAATTAAAAACACATGGCGGGATGGGCCTGCGTTGTGCACGCTGCAAGCCCAATGGGCATTTGTGTGTGGGTGTGTCGGAGATTAATATAAGATTTATGATTAGGCCTTAACTATCCGTTCAAGCTTTTAGTCAATCAATCCTATGACACTGATATATGTATTCAAAAGTTAGAAGAAAAAAAAAAACTAAAGAGACTGATTATTTATTACGTTAAAAAAAACCCACCAAGCACATCATGCTAACAGTTAAGGTACTAGATCAGCTTAACCATCTAACTAGGGATCGAATCCTAGAGCTAAAAATACAGTTGTGATTAAAATATTTGGTGAGAAAGCTTTGCCTCCCAAAAAGAACCTATGCAGATAGTTAGACAACAATATTATGTTTATTATTAACTAAACAAATATTAAAAAGAGTTTGAGAGAAGATAATCCAATTATTTTGGAGTGAGCGACAAAATAGTAAAATCATTATTTCTAGAGAAACACATGTGTGTTTCTATTTTAGTTTTATCTCATATTATTGTAACTCTATAAAATTATAGGAGACGTCATATTTGTATGACATGTATTATTTTATAGTGGAATAATTAATTTATAGTAGAATAATTAATTCTCGAGCTTGATTGTGAACGTAGTCCAAACCATGTTAATTATCAATGTCATTTTTATTGATTATTTTGCCCGTTTTTATTTTTACGAAATATTTTATTTTATTCCCGATCTGGTATCAGAGCCTAGTTAATATAGAGGCTAAGCTTATAAGTAAAATGGTTAATTTAAATGACAGGCTAGACCACTGTGCTCCTATTCCGCTGGTATCGTGAGTAAACAGCCTATTCTTTCTTTACCCAATAAGCAGAAAAGATAGGGTTTGAATTACGCGAAACGAAGCGGTCTTAATATAGGGCGAAAGCAGAGCAATCGGACCCAATGCCACGGGGTTGCAAGCGCTGCGCGATGAAACCAGCATTACACTCACTGGGAAACTAACATAAATTGATAAACAAAATAAAGGATCTATATGTGACGAAAATACTACCGATGTTCAGGACAAATAAACTCAAAAGCAAGTTTTTCATACATACACATTGAGAGTAATATCTAAAAAGTGTCTACCTCTTATCAAAAAAAAAAAAAAAAAAAAAAAAAAAAAAAAAAAGTGTCTACCTAACCAAAAAAATATCTAAAAAGTGTGTCCAAAATAAAATATAAATTGGAGCTAAATGACGAAGAAAAATGTGCCGACATCGTTTCCTATGTTTTGCACCAAAAAAGAAAACGGAGTAATAATTAATAATGTGAATATGACAAAGACCACCGAAGGGACATAAGAGTCTTTGTGCATAACTAACTCCATATTTTGTGGTGCATGACGGAATTAAAAATAAAAAAGAAATTATATACACGTACGTACGTACCAGAAGCGTAGCGAAAGATCCGATGGAAATGGCGGAAAAGCGACCGACGTAAGAATCAGCAAGAAAAGCTCCGATGACCGGCATAAAATTGATGGCAGCAGACCAGAAGAAGAGTACGTTAGCACCTTGAGCGGCTTCCATTCTGTATTCTTTTCTTAGATAAACTATCATGTTTGTCATCACTCCTATGGTGGCTATCTTCTCTAACGCCGAGCATCCTGATTAATTATTAATCAATTAAATTTTAATTAAATTGAAGAAGTAAATAAATAAGTTAAGAATAGTACCTAAAATGAAAGGCAAAGCTCTGAATCCACCCTTGGGGTTGTTGTTGTTGGTCTGGATGAGGGGCTCTTTCAGGTTCATGATGTGTTTTGAAAATGGCGATTGGATTGGGAGAGAAGAGAAGAGAAGAGAGTAGTTAAATGGACAGATGGCAGTGTAGGTTGATGATGAGGCGGATGCAACTATGACTAAGTGTTGCTTCCTCCTTTCACCTTAATATTACTACTACTACTATATTCAACAAATTATTATTAAATATACACTTAAATGCTTAACTCTTTTTTTTTTTTTTGGTTTTTTTGGGGAAGAAAATGCTTAGCTCATTTAATTGACATTTTAAGGAGAAAAAATTGCAGCTTACACGAACTACTTTTTCACTAATTGATTGTATGCTCTCTTGCTCGTCACAGCATATACTTTTCCTTTGCTTAATACATCAGTTCACCTCAACTTATCCACACGGCTTGATGGAACATACATAGTGTCTCATGGGCTTACGTATCATCTCATTAGCTCATTTAACTTGTTTGGATCAAAGGCCCATAGATTTACATAGCATCATTATCCTCATAAACTTGTCCAAATAGCTTTGATTGCTTCCATAAACTTCCATAATGTATTATTAGCCCCATCAACTTGCTTATAGTATAATAATTAAATCCATAAATTTATAAAAACGCTATAAAATGTAAAAAAATAAAAAGTTAATTTGTTTTAGAAATTTAGAATCACGAAATAGATCTTTATTTTTTAAGTTTTGATTTTTTTTTTTACAGATTTATACAAACTGAAATATATATAACTTTAAACAAGTTCAATGGAGAATGGATCACTCTAAGCAAGTTCAGGAAGCCAATATGTCACTTTAAATAATTACATGCGACCAATAGTTCATTTTAAACAAAATGATAGGCTAACGAAACATTTTATAAGTTTAGAAGGTTAATCAAGCTTTTGAGACAAGTTCTGAAAAAGCCTAAAGACGTTTTTACATTGTTACTTAGGGGACATCTGTTATGGTATTAAATCATTTGGGCTTATATCAAGAAGGTTCATTATGATTTAAGGAATTCAGATGGGTCCTAGTCAATACAAGAGAAAGAAGAGTGATAGTCTTGGCCGAAGCTTTGACCGTGGTCAATGATTCGGTCATCTTTATGTTGCCGAAGGCAACTTCTAGATGGGCATTTGTAAAAGACAAGTGCACCAATCAAAACGATGGATTCTAAATGCACGCTCCTCGCTTTCACAAACATATTGACGCACACAAAGATAGGGTCCATTGACATATCATAAGTTGACACGTGTCCAAAGGAACCACTTTAATTATCTATAAATAGCAAAGATATTCCCAGAATCCAGGTATCTAATTCTTTAATCACTATCATTCATTTTTGTCTTTGATATTCTATCGATTATCAATCAACTTTAGCATTAGAGAGAGTTCGTCGGTCTCCGGTCTCTTTTCTGACCGTTATTGTGCTTTTAGATGATCGAAGACTCAACACACGAAAATACGATAACATAAAGTAAGAAGATAGATCACTCCCTCAATATTGCGGTGGAGGTGGTGGAGGCGGCCAAAGGTGGTTACGCTCCTAGTAATAAAATTCGACGAAATAATTGAAATTCCTATATTGCTCATTTGCCCGAGTTTGCCCTTGAATTATATCTTGTAGCATCATTTGGTTCTCTTGAACCAAATCCAGAGTTTCTGCATTAGCGGCTTCCAACATATCAAGTTGGCAGGGCCGGCTTACCTTTAAGGCAGCTAAGGCCACCGCCTAGGGTCCCCCAAAAAAATGGGCCTCATATATATCTTTAGTTTAATATGTAAGGACCATCATGAAATTTAATTTACTTATCTTCCATTCAGGTCCAATATATATCTATCTATCAAATCCATATTTTATATATCTGTCTATCAAGTCCATATTTTATATTGTCTGTCAAATCCGTATTTTACCGCTTATAAAAATCTTGCAAAGTCTTTTTTTTTTCTTAACTTTAAATAACATATAAAAATAGCTATATATCAAGGACATGGATTAACTTTATTATTTATTGAAAATGAGATATTAAAGGACATTGAATTTAAAATTTTAATTAGTGATTTTGTATTCATAAAGCTAGAGTAATTATTAAATTTTGTGCTGCATGAATATATATTTTTTTCATCTTTTTTTAACTCTAAAGTATTTTTATGTCAAAAGAGAAGATAATACATATATATATATATATATATATATATATATATATATATATATATATATTTATGTGTGTGTGTATGACTATAATTTTACTTATGTATAAAAGGTCTAGATTTCTTATCCCGCCTAGGGCCTCAAATAGTCTCAAGCCGGCCCTGCAAGTTGGACGCTCATTGGCATGAACCTCATGTGAACGTCGAACCTGGGCTCAACCTTTGGGATGCCGTAATGCGCCCCACTAGTACCATCATCACCTTGGAACTCATGTCCCAAACCTTGTGGTTGTTTGGGTGCATCACCGGACAGATTGGCCTCCGTGTTGGAGCCTAGTCCCTTCAACAAACCTGCCTTGATCGGTCTCAGGGGATTGGATGGAAAACCTACCAATCAAGTACATTTGAAGAAATTAAAATCAAATTATTCGCGAGCCTCTCTTGAGCTCGAATCGAGCCTAAAATTAAAGACTTGTCGAGCTGCTAGCTCGAGCCGAACTTATCTCGAGCTTGAGTGGAGCTTAAAATTCCAGGCTCGACGAGCTTTGAGCTCGAGTCGAGCCCGCCTATGTTTAGTATCGGTTCGGCCCGTTGACACTCCTAATCATGAGTAAGCAACTGAGTGGTGAGAATTTCAATTTCACTCAAATAATTTTTATTGGATTGAAAAAAAAATAGAAAATTTAGATGTGAAAAAGAATAGTACAAAAAATTTATAAAGCCTCCAAAATGGTGGAGGCGGTCCTAGTCTCACTCTCTTAGAGCCATAAGAAGTCAAAGTTGAATTCGACCGTTTACCTTTCGGTTAATATCTGTAATATAATATGATCATTCATCAACTATATCTGAATGAATCGTGACTATGGAAACTGTCAAGTCACATATACATAGACGTTTATTTACTTGCTCAAATTGAATTACTCAAACTAGATAGATTAAGTGAAATTTCCATTGCACCATTTAACCTATCAATTTGTAAGGATTTAGAGTAATTCTACAATATATCTCTCATATATCGAGAGTGATAAATGTATAATGTATCATTTAATTACCATGCAATTACTTCATATAATACCTAATCTCTAGTCGAGGCACACCCTATGATAATGGATCGTGCTAGATAACAGAGTAAAAATATCACATTACATAATCAAGAATTACCATGATGATTGTTTGAGTTTGAGGATTAATTATACCTACTACAACCAATGAGATAAACCAGGTGACATCACGTAGATTTATCCATCCTGGTATCTAATGTTGGATCACCAATGTATATGAACCATTTCATACACGTATATGTAACTGTATATCCTTATATTTATAACTTGTGAGATCAGCTCATTGTTCACAAACATAAACATCCTTACATATGTGAAATAATATTATGTTAATCCTTTAACATAATGCTTGATTTGAGTTCTTTAAGTTTGTCATCATTTAATTAAAGTTGAACACTTTATGTCATGAATATAAACTAAGGATTTGTTCTACCTTTTAATAATTATGTGATAAAAAAATGAATGCCTTTTAATTAAAGATGGTGCCAACCCAGAGTCTGGGGGGCTCCGACCCCTTGACCATCGAATCCAACCTGGAGTAGTATCAGTTTGAAACTTAATACCTCTTCTAAATTTATTTTATGTTTTTGTGTTTGTAGTGTAAATTCAATATTCTAAGTTGGTTGAGTCGTATAATCTAATGTAAGGGATTATGAGTTCAAAACCTCTTTATCCTTTTTTTTTTCTAAAGGTTTTTATTTATCTATTTGAATTTTCTTTTCTAAATAACTATGTTATTATTATTAATTACTTTCTATATCCTCTCTATCTTCTTAACTTTTTTTCAAACTATTTTTTTCCTAAATCAATTTTTTAACCTTTGAGACTAAAAAAAAAATTAATTTTTTAATTAAATTTAATTTTATAAAAATTATAAAAAATTCATAATTAAAAATAAAAAGATAAAAGTGATATAATTTTAAAAAAATTAGTGTTGGAATTATAAAACATTAAATATATCCACTTTTTCTTTTAAGTGAGTATTTTTTATTTTTTATCATTCAACACACCAAAACGACGAAAATTTAGGGTGTTGAAGACCAATTTTTTTTTTTTGTCAGTCCTGGGTTGGACTTTAAAAAAATTTCCTGAACTCTATAAATCTAATTCCAACACCGCCACAAAGTTAAAATTAGCCCCACATATATCAATTCCTAGCTCCACCCCTGCTTTTAACACTAAACTATTATATATATATATATATAATGAATCAAATAACTTCAAATGAACATTTCATTAATAAAATATCCTAAAACAATTGTGTTTAGGACACAATACTAACATACTCCCACTTTTTTCAAAAAAAAAAAAAACTCCCACTTGGACTAAAGTCAATTGTTCTTAAACCTAATACCATAAGAGTTCGAATGACCATCATGAACTCTCAGGGGTAATGGCTTTGTTAATAGCTTTGCTATGTTGTACTCGTCGGGTACTCTTTCTATTTTCACATCTCCTCTAGCTATTATTTCCCTGATGAGAAAGCAACGCATGAGATAATGTTTGGATGTATGATGAGACCGCGGGTCCTTTGCTTGTACAATAGCTCCATTGTTATGACAATATATAGTAATGAGATTAACAATATCAGGCACTACTGCTAGTTCATTAATGAACTTCCTCATCTAAATTGTTTCCTGAAACTGTAATAGACTATGTTCGAGTCGTAGAATCTGATATGATGGCTTGCTTGGAACCACTGAATTGGATTCCAAATTGTAGAGTGAATTCCTCCACGGGTTTTACATTTAGTATGGATTATAATCATTTTCATCTCAAATTTATATGAAAAAAACTCAACCAAAAACCTATTAAAATAAGCATTCCTTAAATTTATAAAATTACTATTTAATTGATTCTCTAAAATTGAGACAATGTAGATGTTGTTTCTCTATTTATAGCAATGTTACATATATTGATTGGAGTTTATATATGCCGTAAAAGTAGTGATTTGGTGTAATCGGATGGGATTTGGGAGGAGATATGAAATTATAGTAGAGTGTATAAATAGATACCTAACAGAAAGGGAGAAGACAAGAAAGAAGAGAGGTGGAGGTGCTGCCTCATCTTTATTAAAGCCATTATTGCTGTCTTAAAGCCAATATACCAGACCTTTCAATGTACATATTAATTTTGGGGGTTGAACGGACTGCCAAAAGCACTAAATATATCAACTTTTTCATTAAAAAAAAAAAACTCGTATTTCTTTTAGGGTTTAATACATTATTGGCAAAAAAGACATAACTAAACTAAGCCTCTGAATACCTGTTTTAAAGATCAAGTCTCTGATCAATTATTTTTCCATTGAGCTCTTCATTATTGATTTTTTTATGGATTTGACCCTTATTTAACTTTTCCGCCGAGTTTGGAATGCACGTATCGTTAGGGCGATTCGGTTTATTGGTGTAGACAAATAAACATAAGAATTTATTGACTAGGATAGATAGAGACTAAAAAGTAATAAGAAATTACAGAAATTAATTTCTAGTAAGTTCTTCCAAACTCGATCTTATCCTCTCCCATTTTTTGATTTTCAGCATTAGAATCGTTAAATCGATCTTCTCCTCTCCCAAACTCAACGGAAAAGTTAAATAAGGGTCAAATCCATAACGAAATCAATGATCAATGGCTCAATATAGAAAAATAATTGATTAGGGGCTTGATCCTTAAAACAGGTAAAGTTCAGGGGCTTAAATTATGCTTTTTGCCTATATTATTTACTCCTAAACTTGTTCAAAAAGTTTGATGGGATACTTAAACATTAAAAATATGTTCATAGTTCCTTTAACTTGTATAAAATGTTATGTAGCCCATTAAATTTGCGTAAAATGTAATCAATTAATCACCCGGTTATAAAAAAGTTGCATACGGAAAATGTGTTACACACGTCTTAGAATGTTATTACATAATCCACAGAATAAATTAAAAATGAAGTTTTTATTTGCTCAACTATAAAACATGTATTATTAGAACCGCATACACCGACCTTGGTCATTTTACTTTTTTTAAGACCCATACAATATATCTTCCACATTTAACTTACTTTTTTTGCAATTGAATGATTAATTGATTACCTTTTATGCAAGTTTACGGGCTAACTGAATATTTTATGTAAATTGAGTGGACTATCGTGCATACTTTGAAAGTTATCTCTAAAGTGCTTTGTAATAGATTAAGTTTGATTTTGCCTCGCCTTGTTGCTAAGAATCAGTGTGCATTTATTAAAGAGAAGAAGATCAGTGATAATATTTGATTGCGCATGAGTTGGTCAAAAATTATCATAGGCATACCGCCAAGAGTAATTGTGCTTTAAAGATTGATTTAAGAAAAGCCTACGATAGTTTTGCTAGGAGTTTTTGGAGAAAGTTTTACTTGGACTTCAGTTTCCTAGTAAATTCATTGGGTGGGTGATGCAATGTGTTAGGAATGCAATCTATTCTGTGACGCTTAATGGACAATCTTTTGGTTATTTTAAAGGAACAAATGGTTTAAGACAAGGTGACCCATTATCTCTGTTACTGTTTGTCTTAATTATAGATTACTTATCTCGATTATTGTATCCTAAGATTTCCTCTAATTTTCAGTCTCATTGGAGGTGTAAGCAATTGAAGCTGTCACATTTAATGTTTGCAGATGATTTGTTTTATTCTGTAAGGCTTAGATTGGTTCAGTTGGGGAGTTGGTTGATATTTCGGGTTTATTTAGTGATATGTCTTGTCTTCAAATTAATAACAATAAAAGTTAGATGTTTGTTAGTGAGTTGAATATTGCTCAAAAGGAAAGTTTGGTGCAAAGGGCTAAGTTTAAGCTTAGGTCTCTTTCGGTGTGATATTTGGGGTTACCCTTAGTGTCTTCGAGATTGTCGAGAACTGATTACCAGGTGATTGTTGATAGGATTACGACTCGTATTAATTCTTGGGGGGAGAAATATTTGTCATATGCTGGGAGGATACAATTAATTACATCTATGCTTAGAAGCATTCAGACTTTCTGGATGCTTGCTTTTATTCTTCCAAAATCAGTTATTAAAGATATTGATGCTAAATGTCGTAATTTTCTTTGGAAGGGTGATGCGTACCGTCTAGTGTAGTGTTCTTTACGACAAAATATGTATGATAAGTGTGTTACGACTATGGATGTGATCTTTCTAAATGCTCTATCTTTACTAGACACCACTACTTAGGGGCAAGTGTACCCCGTCGTATCAAGTAATAATCCGGTTAAGACCGGGTATCGAATCCACGGGATTTATAACTGCAAGTATTAAACGACTCGGTTTTATACGTTATTTAAGCGGTGAATACTTTGAGGTTGATATGGGGACTAACTACAAACTACTCCTAACTATGGGTGAGGCGAATTTATATAACGAAACTCTATGAAATGATGTGGATGCGATAAGGTATAAATATGACAAATAATGACTCCTGATGCATATACGGTTGATGTTTTGCTCTTGCAAAGACGACTACGTATAGTGTAACCGACCCATGAAGTACTTAGACTACGTGGTTCCTAGTCAAGGCGTGTCTAATGCTTGGGACCAGAAATTAGGGCCCGTAAGTTTCGTGGCTTGTCAATTCCTACGGTTTCCGGAGCGTCACTTCCGGTAAGGCAACACCTATATGAATCCCTAAAAATAGCCCGAATGGCATCGGGAATCGCGTTCTCCTACACAATAATCAATTACGAGTATCAAAACAAGTAACAAACATCAACACATATATAGAAAAGAAGATTATGAATCATAAATTATAAATATGGAGAATGTAAATATGAATTACAACCAAGCCTAGTACATATGATGAGTACAAGCTAATTAGCAAGTGTAAAGGGAAGAATCCACCCTCGAAACTAGCTAACCGGACTCAAAGCCGTCTCTTAGGACTTGGATGGTGGAGCTTTCGAGCTTGGTGCACGGAGATAGAGCGGAACTTTGATGGAATGCCGGAATCAACGAACAAGCTCTCAAGGTGAAAGAGTTTGGCTATATAAAGCCTAAAAACAAAATCTAAAACTACAAATGACAAGAATTTAATCTCAAGATGGTATATGTTACAAGGTGTTTCAAAAAGTGTGTGAAATGAGTGCTAGTCACTCTTATTTATACACATCAAGCTAGGGGTAAAATTGTAATTCCACAAGGTGCAAGCATGGAGGAACATGATTTTGTGCAGAAATCACATGATACGCCTCGCGTATGGTGGTATGCGCCCTGCATGTTTGCCCATTCCGTCAGAAATCTCCTACATGTGGACCAAATCCAGATCTTGTTGTCTCAACCACGCCCCGCGTAGACTGGGATGCGCCTCGCGTGGTTGAGTCTCTGACTTTTTATTGCTTGAATTTGTCCTTTTACGCCGTGCGTAGCTGAAGCACGCCTCGCGTAAATGAGTCTCTGATTCTTTTAGGTTGAAGAATTCCCTCACACGCCCCGCGTGTAAGGTGGTACGCCCCGCGTATGGATAGTTGACTCAGGGAGACCATGCAGTCTGACTTTCAGGATTAGGCTAATCATTTCTGACATATGTCATACGCCTCGCGTAGGGTGGTATACGCCTTGCGTATGCTGAGTAGATCCCACATGGTGTCTGTGGATAGGGCAATTATTTCTGACTTGGTGTTTCACGCCCCGCGTAAAGAATGAGACGCCCCGCGTATTGTGGTGGATTTTCACTCCTTGTTCGTACCTGAAATACAATTCTCGAGAGCCGAGTTAGCTTGACGTTTTATTTCCTAAATTAATCAAAAACAAGGAAAATTAACCGAAAGTGCGAAATTTATTTTTATTTTGTTATTTTATTAAAACACTCTATTTTTGTAATTAAACTTATTCATTTCTTCTAAAATTAATCCGTAAATCACGCTAAAAGATAGGGGTAAAATGCCCCTATCAAACCTCCTCAGACTTTAAAGTTTTACTTGTCCTCAAGTAAAAGAAATTGAAAGACAAGGGATTGAGATTATTATGAAACAAACCGTCGGTTGGTTTTACCAAGTGCGTGATTTCAAAGTTAAAGTTTTATGCAAAATTTTCGGTAAGTACCTACGCAAACAATCGAGTGACCAAAACTTGTTTGAAACCTCCATGATCAAAATTAATAGGCAATATTAACGGGGGTTGATTATCTTTTGAGAACCCGATAGTACCTCACCAAAGGATTTCACTCTTACGCTCAAACTTTGGTGGGTTGGTGTTTCGGCACTCTTCTTTGCACTTACTCGAGATCACTTTGAGTTTACATTTTTATCCGGGTTTTTCCTCCTATGTTATGGTCTAGTCAATATCAAAAATGAATCCGGAGGGGGGTTGTAATGTGGGTGGCTTTTTAGTGGTTAATTTTTGGAAACTCGAATTTAAATACCATTTTGATGATCGCACCGCGTTTTTATTTTGGCCTTAGTAAGTTTGTAAAATATAACTCGAAATTGCTCGGGTGGAGCTTGAGA
Organism: Euphorbia lathyris; assembly: GCF_963576675.1. Lineage (NCBI taxonomy): Eukaryota > Viridiplantae > Streptophyta > Magnoliopsida > Malpighiales > Euphorbiaceae > Euphorbia > Euphorbia lathyris. Next base: position 28,392,358 of record NC_088910.1, on the reverse strand, counting down.
ATGCCTTTTTGCTCTTTATTATGTTCTTTTTTTTAGAGCGCCACAAAAACGATTTCGAAAGCTTATGGTGCTTACTTATCAAGGCCTTGACTTATTTCGGGTGCGAATTGATTTTGTTGGTATTTAAACAAGAGGAAAAAGAGGGTTAACTGTTAAAAGGGTATTAACAAGAAAAGTCGGTTGGGTTTCCTAGAGATTGATAAAAACGAGAAAAATAAATTAAGAGAAGAATTAGACTAAGTGAGTTCGTTTTCTCATCTATTGCCATTTTAACCAAAATAGGTGTACTTAACCCGGTATTAGATGCAAACTCTATGAGTCGAGTGAAGTCAAAGCTCTCAAAAAATTGTGAAAGAAATAGAGTTCTCGTACGAACTCTTTTAGGCTCAAAATTACCTCACAAAATTTCGGGTTTCAATTGTGTACTATCGAGTCTTCACTAAACTTTCAAACATCCCATTTTTATTGCCTTTTTAAATTTCATTATGGAGATGACATGTGGGTTAGGGCTCAATGCTTTTTTTAGTATAAACCTAGGCTTTGCATAAATTCTAGAACTTCAAAATTAAGACTAAAATTTCTCACTAAAACCGATCCTTTGTGTTCTGACGGTATTTACCTTTAACGACAAATAATGGAACTTTAGCTAATTTCCGAGGGAGGGTAGTGTGTCGGAAAAATTAAAGAATCAATGAATTAGTTTAATTATTTGTTGTTTATTTTATTTTATTTATTTATTTATTTATTTATTTTTATTTTTGTTAATGCAAAACAAACGTTAAGTGCGGGGTTGCACGGCCCTCCGCGTTATTAAAATGACGTCTATTCCAAGGACGTCGCAAAAAAAGAGAAAAACAAAAACAAAAAGAGACATGAAATTAAAAATAGAGCCTTTGAAGGTTTGGTCCTACACGAGGCGTGCCCAGAGGGGCGCCCCGCGTAGGAGGTGCGATGTGAGCTCTTTTTGGGCAGACTCAAATACGCGGGGCGCAGTAAGAGGGACGCCCCGCGTGTTTAAGTTTCTGGACTTTTTATGCCAGAAAAAGAAGAGCACGCGGGGCGTATAAGTGTGTACGCCCTGCGTGAATATTATTAACGGTTTTGAAACAGCGAAAAATAAACACGAAAAGAGAACGAAACATAAACGGAAATAAAAAATGTATTTAAACGGAAAAGAAAGTACAATAAAAACATAAAAAGATAGCAAAAATAACAACGACGCTCCTAAAACGAAACGAAAAGAAAATACAAAACAAAGGGAAACATAAAGGAATGGAAACTATGGTTGAGGTGGAGGAGGATTTCCGTGGATGTTGAAGTGGGTGTAGAAGGCGTTAGTGAAGACGTCGAAGCAAGCCCTATCCGCTTGCCTTTGGGCCTCGGAGGCGTCGAGGCGAGCGTCGAGGGAATCAAAACGGGAGTCGAAGTGGGCCCGATCACGACGTTGGTTGTCCTCCAAAATATCCAACCGAGCATAAAGAGAGTTGAAGTCGTGGAGGGGTGGAGGACTGAAATTGAGGCCCATGCTCGAGTCCGAGTCTCCTTCCTCATTGGAGTGGGCCGCCCCCGAAGTTTCACCCGGGCCGGAGGTTGAACGCTTGAGAGACTTAAAGGCGTTCTTTTCCACGGGCCGAGGAAAAAGGCTCGGGAGACGATCAAGGGCGGCTTCGCCGAGAGTGGTGAGGGCAAAGATGGTGATGAGGTGGCCAAACCCAAGCTTGGCCCGCTTTCGGATGGGCGTGGAGTGGAGGTGGACGGCCACATGGAAGGAGAGGTCATAGGTGAGCCCGTTGGCACAACAGTAGAGGGCCAACAGTTCATGTTTGTTGACCTTGGTGGACTCGGACTTTCCCGAGAAGTAGAATGAGATGAAGCGGTGGAGAAGTTGGAGGATAGGGTCGCGGATGCAAGCCGGACGGAGGTTGGAGATGTCGTAATCTTCGGACCCAGTGATGGAGGTCCAAAAATCTCGGGCGGAGACACCATCGGGCTAATGGGCGATGCCCGCCTCCGCTTGGTGAGTGAAATGGTTGCGGAGCCATTGAGTGTCAATGGAGAAGGGGCGGTTGTGAAGGCGGAAGTTGAAGAGGGCAGCTCTGGGGACCCCATTGGAGTCGAGAGTGGTGAAGAACTCCACCACTAGTGACGGGTACACCCGCCGGTGCGTAGAATAGAGATTGTACCAACCGAGGGCGCGGAGGCGAGCTTCGAAGGGATCGCCAAGATTATAATGATCAAGCACGCTATCCGAGATGTACGGGAGCTTATTGACCGTGGCCGCACAAAGATTTTCATAATTTTGGGCCTCCTCCTCGGTTAAGAGATGAAAAGGAGCCCGGTATTGGCGGGTGAGTGGAGGAGTTCCCTCCCGTTCGGGTGATGGTGGTCGTTCATTTTGGTTATGGGCGGAACGGGAAGAACGGGCCCGAGTGGACCGTGGAGGACGCATGTCGGCGGTTTGTTTTCGTCTAACCATGGTGTGAGTGAGGGATTGAGAGAGTATGTAGGAAGGTTGTGGGAAGGTTGAGTAAGTTGTGAGGAAGAAGAAGGAGAAGGAAGGGTATTTATAGGAGAGGGATGGGAATCCAAGTAAAACTCGGATTCCCAAGGGGGTACGCGAGGCGTGAAGGGGCCACGCCACGCGTATCCCACCTCCTGCCCAGTAATCGACACGCAAATGGCACAGTACGTGGGGCGTTCGGGAGAACACACCTCGCGTATTGCGCCTCCTGACCCTATTTTGGTGGGAGAAGGGTGAGGACGCGGGGCGTACATAGGGTTACGCCCCGCGTAAAAGATAGAAGTTGAAACAATTTTTTGGTGTTTTTTGATTTTTTTTATTTGGTGGTTTATGGTTTATTAATGAGTATTTAATGATTTTTATGATTTTTAAGTTTATTTAAGAAGGTGGTTTAGATAGAATTAATGTGGAGGGAAGGTGAAAGGATTTGAATTTGAAAGGAGGTGATGTGATTGGAGGTGAGAGGAGGTGGAGTGTGGAAGTGGAAAAGATATATGGGGAAGTGGGGAGAGTAATGGGAAGAGTGGAGAAGGGAAAAGGCTGCCATGGGGAGTTATAATTCACAACTCTCCGAGGATACGCGAGGCGTGCCCTAGGGCACGTTCCGCGTGTCCTCCCACGTGGCATTTATTCGAAGGGGTTTTAATTTCCAAAGGGTACACGGGGCGTGGTAGGAGGGACGCCCCGCGTAGTGTGTCTTTTATTGAGAAAAATGGGCAGACACACAGATGCGCGGAGCATATCCCTGTGGACGTCCCGCGTAAAAAGGGTTTTCTTTGGATTTAAAAATGGGATTTGTTTTTCTTTAAATTTACGATAAATGATAAAAATAAAAATAAAAATGAAAATAAAAATAGAAATAAAAGTAAAAATAAAAATGAAAATAAAATTAAAAATTAAAAATAACAACAACTCAAATGGGAAAACTAAAACTACATAAAAGGGTAGATAAATAAAAACAAGTCTATGATACATATAAACAAGGGGTTCGAGAAATTCAAACCAATGCTACGTTTAGAGTCGAAGTAGCTCGACTTTCTCATGCGGCGGCTCAATGCAAGTTGTCCGAGTTGGAACTTGACGGGTCCGAACTTCCACTATTCAGGAGCGTTATCGCTTGTCCGGACTCCCGATTTTTGCCCCGCGGGTTTTGTTCGGTGTTCGCCGGGAGGGTTCCTAGTGGCCTCTCTTGTTGCTGACGATTCAAATAGGCTACTTGGCGGCTAAGATCCCTACAAAACGCCTCACTATCGGAAAGACGGGTTAATATATCCTTTAACAAAGACGTGACCGATTGGCCATGTACATTGTCGGGAGGTGGAGCGTTCCGATTACCGGGCATGGTTTGTGATTGCCCTAGCCCGTTTTCCTGATATTCTTGATCAAAGTCGGATGGGGGCCTCAACACATTATTATTATTGCCATATGACAAGTTCGGGTGCTGGTGCCGAGGCCTCCATCCATTGTTATTATTATTGTGGTGGTGTGAATAGGAGTTCGGATTAGGATTGTACCTTTGATTGCCTCCTATATAACTCACATTTTCGGTGTCGCCGGCGAAAGGGCTACCGGCTTGGCAATAGAGTCCGTCATGGTCTCCACCACAGTGATTGCACATCAGGACCTATGCACTTTTGTTGAGGCTCAACTGGGCTATTAACGAGTCAAGTTTCTTATTCATTTCTGCCATGGAACTTTTCGGAGCCTCTTTCTCCACAACGAACGTTTGATGTCGCGACGGCCCAGCAAGCCGATCCTCTTGCCACTGCACGCTTTTTCTCGCGAGCTCATGAATGAGCTCGTAGGCCTCACTTGCTGACTTTCGAAATAGATCCCCACCTGCAATGGAATCAACGGTTGCACGATTAGTGGGGGTTAAACCGTGGTAAAAGGTACTTACCAAGTCGTGCTTTGGAATGTCATGGTGGGGGCAGTTTCGAAGCAACTTCCGAAACCTAGCCCAAGCTGCATGAAGGGCCTCGCATTCCAGCTGCCTAAAAGACGTGATATCAGTCCGTAACTTGACCGTTTTGGACGACGGGAAATAGTAGGAAAGGAACTCCTTCTCGAGCTCCTCCCATGACGTGATGGATCTCGCCTCCAACGCCTGTCCTGTTAAAGAAAAAGGAAACAACTTTAGTCTCACAGCCTCAACGGGAACACCATTTTGCCGAGAGGTGTCGGCACACATAAGGAATTTATCGAGATGTTCGTTAGGGTTCTCGTGGAGTTCCCCTCCGAATTGACCGCATTGTTGTATTAGCTGGATTATGCCGGTCTTTATCTCGTACGTGTTGGCCGGTATCGTGGGGGCGATAATTCCGTTACGGTTTTGGGGACGATACGGAGCAAGGATCTCCATCATCGAACGTGTGTCGTTACCCCCACGGATGTTGTTCACATGCGGCCTTTGGTTTCCTTTGGGCTGGTTAACCTCGGCGTTGGGGTTTGCCATGTTCTCTCTCCGAATCCTACAAAGGGTACGTTCAATTTCGAGATCAATAGGAACGAGGGGACAACTTCGAGATCGGGTGTGCATGAAAAGAATGAAATAAAATACAATATCAACAAGAAAGAATGATGTTAGTAAAAGTATATATAAACAATTTATACAAAAAGAATGCTTAAACTAACAATAAAATGTTTTTGTCTAATATTGCATGATATTATAAATCCCCGGCAACGGCGCCAAAAACTTGATGCGTACCGTCTAGTGTAGTGTTCTCTACGACAAAATATGTATGATAAGTGTGTTATGACTATGGATGTGATCTTTCTAAATGCTCTATCTTTACTAGACGCCACTATTTAGGAGCAAGTGTACCCCGTCGTATCAAGTAATAATCCGGTTAAGACCGGGTATCGAATCCATGGGATTTATAACTGCAAGTATTAAACGACTCGGTTTTATACGTTATTTAAGCGGTGAATACTTTGAGGTTGATATGGGGACCAACTACAAACTACTCCTAACTATGGGTGAGGCGAATTTATATAACGAAACTCTATGAAATGATGTGGATGCGATAAGGTATAAATATGACAAATAATGACTCCTGATGCATATACGGTTGATGTTTTGCTCTTACAAAGACGACTACGTGTAGTGTAACCGACCCGTGAAGTACTTAGACTACGTGGTTCCTAGTCAAGGCGTGTCTAATGCTTGGGACCAGAAATTAGGGCCCGTAAGTTCCGTGGCTTGTCAATTCCTACGGTTTCTGGAGCGTCACTTCCGGTAAGGCAACACCTATATGAATCCCTAAAGATAGCCCGAATGGCGTCGGGAATCGCGTTCTCCTACACAATAATCAATTACGAGTATCAAAACAAGTAACAAACATCAACACATATATAGAAAAGAAGGTTATGAATCATAAATTATAAATATGGAGAATGTAAATATGAATTACAACCAAGCCTAGTACATAGGACGAGTACAAGCTAATTAGCAAGTGTAAAGGGAAGAATCCACCCTCGGAACTAGCTAACCGGACTCAAAGCCGTCTCTTAGGACTTGGATGGTGGAGCTTTCGAGCTTGGTGCACGGAGATGGAGCGGAACTTTGATGGAATGCTGGAATCAACGAACAAGCTCTCAAGGTGAAAGAGTTTGGCTATATAAAGCCTAAAAACAAAATCTAAAACTACAAATGACAAGAATTTAATCTCAAGATGGTATATGTTACAAGGTGTTTCAAAAAGTGTGTGAAATGAGTGCTAGTCACTCTTATTTATACACATCAAGCTAGGGGTAAAATTGTAATTCCACAAGGTGCAAGCATGGAGGAACATGATTTTGTGCAGAAATCCCATGATACGCCTCGCGTATGGTGGTATGCGCCCTGCGTGTTTGCCCATTCCGTCAGAAATCTCCTGCATGTGGACCAAATCCAGATCTTGTTGTCTCAACCACGCCCCGCGTAGACTGGGATGCGCCTCGCGTGGTTGAGTCTCTGACTTTTTATTGCTTGAATTTGTCCTTTTACGCCGTGCGTAGCTGAAGCACGCCTCGCGTAAATGAGTCTCTGATTCTTTTAGGTTGAAGAATTCCCTCACACGCCCCGCGTGTAAGGTGGTACGCCCCGCGTATGGATAGTTGACTCAGGGAGACCATGCAGTCTGACTTTCAGGATTAGGCTAATCATTTTTGACATATGTCATACGCCTCGCGTAGGGTGGTATACGCCTCGCGTATGCTGAGTAGATCCCACGTGGTGTCTGTGGATAGGGCAATTATTTCTAACTTAGTGTTTCACGCCCCGCGTATTGTGGTGGATTTTCACTCCTTGTTCGTACCTGAAATACAATTCTCGAGAGCCGAGTTAACTTGACGTTTTATTTCCTAAATTAATCAAAAACAAGGAAAATTAACCGAAAGTGCGGAATTTATTTTTATTTCGTTATTTTATTAAAACACTCTATTTTTGCAATTAAACTTATTCATTTCTTCTAAAATTAATCCGTAAATCACGCTAAAAGATAGGGGTAAAATACCCCTATCAAAGGGGAAATGAGAGATTAGTTCGGAGCCTTTAGTGGTTTGGAATGATGTTTGTTTTCCAAAAAGGGAAGGCGGTTTGGGTATTAAAAATCTTGCAATTTGGAATAAAGGTACGACTGCTAAGCATATTTGGGATTTGCTTGTGAATAAGGAGTCTTTGTGGGCGATTTGGGTTGGCCAGATTAAACTCAAGCTATTTAGTTTTGGGGGTATTTTGTGTCCATTTGATTCTAGTTGGAGCTGGAGATGGATTAATAGGATAAAAATGAGATTAAGCCTTTATTGAGTTATAAGTTAGGGAATGACAAATTATTTTCATTCTGGTTTGATCCTTGGCTCAAAGGTAGAAGTATTTATGATTGCTATCCTCAATTGATAACTGAAGATAGTCACATTTCTCAGCAGGTCACTGTGATGGATGTGTGTAGAAACTATAATTGGTGGTTGCTTGATCCTTGTTCTGAGTTAATGGATAGAGTTTGGCAAGAGATTCAATTAATAGGTACATAATGATTGTGAGGATTCAATTTTTTTTTGGCTTGGTAACAGTTTTCACATATTTTCTATTAATAGTGCTTATAATGCTTTGAGGGAGAAAAAGTCTCATCATGTGACTTGGTGGAAAATGATTTGGGAGGTCTCTCTCATATTCCGAGATAGAGTTTTATTGTTTGGCTTGTTTTGCAACGAAAAATTGTTGTTCGGGTTCATTTAAATAAGTGGCAGACTACTATTAGTTAGGGCTGAGCGTGGATCTTGGAGATTCTTGAACCAGACCGAATATCCGAAAAAAAAAGATCCAGAATTGGATTGAACCGTTAACTTTTTCTATAGGACCGAATTGAATTGTACCGTTGACTTAATCAGGTATAATTCTGGAGATTTTCAAATTCCTAATATTACTGAGTAAATATGTTGGAGATTCTAGAACCGGACTGAATATCCGAAAAAAAAGATCCAGAACCGGATTGGACCATTGACTTTTTTGTTAGAACTGAACCGAATTGTAACATTGACTTTAGTAAATACAATTCTGGAGATTTTCAAATCCACGAATTGTACCGAACCGTACTCACCCCTACTATTAGTGTTACGTGTGGTCTCTGTAATAAAGAACCAGAAACAATTGAACATTAATTTTTCAGGTGTGATCAAATAAAAGAGATTTGGACTGTTTTGCAAAATCGTTGTTTTATTCCCAAAAGAGTTGACAAGTGGCGTCGTATTGTCAGCTGGACTTGCCGAAATGCTGTTGGAAAAACGATTCAAGCTCGGGTTAGAAAAATTGCTATTATTGCTGCTGTCTATCGGGTGTGGTTAGGGAGAAATAAGTTTTATTTTGCAACGGAATATTTTAATATTGAAAAAGTTTTGAGACATATTTTTGACGGTTGTGAATCAATTATGTTATAGGCAAAGTGCTAAATGTAATCAATATTTTGATTGGAGTATTTGCTTTTAGATGATCTTTAGTTGAGTTTGTTGTATTTGGAGTTCTTTCTTTTAATCTAAGATATATTTTTAATAATGTGTAAATATATATTAGAAATCCACGTTACAGTCATAGTTTACCCACTTCATTTCTAAAATTCGGTTCATTTTTATCCTATCTTTAGAATTATTCATTGTTTAGGCTTTCTACCTTTGACATCATGAACTAAATCGATGTAGATAAAGCATTTTTAATGGTTCTATACAATAAGATGCCACACCATCAATATAATAGTTAAATTTTACAAGTTAATCTAAGACGATGTAATCCATTATTAAAGTAAAAGAAAATTGTGTTTTAAAAGTTTGTAAATATAGATTTTTAGTTTATACTATTTTCAGTCAAATGGTTTATAAGCCAATTTATCCATAAAAAATATTTATGATTTAATCATTTTGTAAAATTAGGTTTTATATATGAATAATTTGTAAAGTCGGTTTTTTAATTGCTCTCAATCACAGAATAATAATAATAATTTTTAAATCTACATGAATATATAAATTGCGAGAACTATATACCTGTGCAGCTATATTTGTAAACTAATTGAAAAAACTCCTAAAATGATTTTTTTCAAAATTAGTTTTTTAGATCCAATAAGCTCTTTCAAATCGTTCTTCACCAAACACTACAATTAGAGGTGTGACTAGTCAAAATCTTTAAAATAACTCAAATCTCTAATTTTAACCCAAAAAGCTCCGTTTAACAGAGATTATAGGACAGAGTGTTAAATTAAAGGAAAAATTCTAAAATTGGATCAAATGGGAGACCCATTTACTCAACCTACTACATATCTAGACTGTTTTTGTGTGACTTTCCCAAAATACACTATGTTTGTAATTTTACGGTGCGATTGTCTCCCTCCCGTCTGACTTCGCAGATTCTAGCATATGCGAAGCCTGTGAAGCTAATGTTTGGTTTAGTTGATGATTTTAATTAGTATATGCGAAGTCTGGTTGTATTTTTAACAAAATTTGCTAAGTGGTATATAACAAAAAATGTCAAACAACAATGGATTCTAACATTAAAATCATAACATTATCAAAATTTACAACAAGATTGCCACAATAAACTCCTAACAAATCACTTCAAAGTGAACGTAACGAATCTGGATGAAAATTTCTCTCTTTACATGAAGTCCGGACTTTTTGGGATGATAAATGGAAGTCCAGACTTTTTAGGATGGACGTTTCGCATGGTGCACACCAAGATTAGCACAATCTCTCCTAACGAATCATTTTAAAGTGAATGTGCCAATCTTGAGAGAAATTAATCCCTATACAGGAAGGAAAGTCATCTCCCTTGCAGCCTAGTACGCCGCCTTCCAGAAAGGGATGTTACGTATTCAACCACCTTCAGAAAAAATTAATCGTGGTAGGCAGAAAAAAGATGATTTGGCTTCGCGAAATGAGGATTAGCGAAGCATGCGAATGTAAATATGTAGGGAAAATGATGATTTTATTTAGCGAATCGATGTTTTTGCGAAGTCTGCGAGGTCTAAAACGTGACGATCTATGTCGCATATCAATGCTTTCGCGAAGTCTGCGAGTGAAATCATGAACTTTTCTACTCGCAGACTTCACGAAATAATCGATTCGCTAAGTAGATAGTCACGTTTCAGGCTCTTTCTCATCGCAGATCTTCGTGAAATCATCGACTACGCGAAGTGTTTTTATGGAAAAACGCAGAGAAAACAGTAGATACTTACATTTTTTGCGCCTTTCACCCTTAAAAGCGACAATAACAACATGATAAACTGGGAAAAACGATGGAAATAACGTAGAATAACCATTCTTTGATGGTAACAAGAAGAAAGAAACCAAAGAACGAGCAGGAACAGGAAAATGAAGAACTATGACTTCGTTTTCTAGGATTAGGAAGATGAAGAAACAAGAAATGAAGAGAGGAAAAAGAGAAATACATTGTGATGTGGAGAAATTGTGGAGATTTTGCGCAATTTAAAGGAAAAGAGGAAAATCAAAGGTCTGGAAATCATTTAGGGAAGAGCAACAGGTTCGCGTAACCGGAAAGGAAAAGGAGGAAAGATGAAAGGTTAGGATATTTTGGGAAAGTCACATAAAAACAGCCTAGATATGTAATAGGTTGAGTAAATAGATTAAATATATAAATGAGTCTCCCATTTGACCAAATTTTATAATTTTCTCTAAATTAAATAGATGTTAATAGAAAATGGTTAATGAGTTTTCATTATACGTGCCCTTAAAATGATCTAAGGGGGAGAGAGGAGTATATGATTTTTATTGCTCTTTGTAACCTTTATGATTTTTATTGCTTTTTGTAATTTTTTTACTGTTTGTAGTCTTTTTCTTATTCTTTATAGTCTATTCTTTTTGTGGATCTTATAACTAGCTATAGTCTATATGAACGGGAAGTTTTCTCATACTATATTTGTACTTTGTGATTCTATTTCTATGGAATGAAATATTTTATTTAATAATAAAAAAAGAAATCTAAGGGAGATAAGGAGGGGACCCATATATATGCGTGCATGTTTCCGAGTGGAGGCACACAAACGGTGGTTTGTGGCAATTAGCGGTGCACTGCTTTTTGAAATTAGCAGTCAATTTGTTGGGAATTGTTTTCTCAGTCCCATTCAAACTTTTTCTATTTTATTTAATACTACCGATTATTTATCAGCAGTGGCATTCTTTCTTTGAAAGGTAATTTTACACTAGCCTATATACCAAATTTTTTTTTAAATGGAATTTGCTTAATTTTTTTTAATTATATATACATGTTATTAATTAAGTGTGGTATATAACTAATTTTTTTATATCTCAAAATTAAGTTAGATACAAACTATAAAATTAACATTTGATCGTTTTAAACAAACTTAGACATATATTAATTCTAATACATTAATCAAATTTATCCTCATTATATATTAATCAAGTTAAATTTTATAATTAAATATAAATTTAATGAACTAATTAATCATCTAAATCTTAATTCGTCTGCAACATATTATATACTAAACTACCCATAATAAGAATTGTTCTGATTATCGAGATGTAAAAATCATCAATAACAAGAGTGGTTCCGATAACCGAGGAGCCTGAGTCCTTTCGAACTCACTCCTATCTCTGCCTCTGCTTATAGTTAAATTAGTTGGTATATTTAATACGAAAAACTGTAAACATTATCTTTGTTTTTTTTTTCTAAACAAGGATTAGGGTTTTCTGAAATTGAAGTTCAGTTTCTATGAGTCAAGGACTAGGTAATTATGTAACCTCACCCTTCAACAATTATTGAATGTTTGCTTCCATAGAAACAGAATGAAAATATAAAAATCAGATAACAAAATTTATAAATACACTCAAACTGGGATAGGATTTTGAAAATACTCGGTGGAAAAGATTTCTCTCTAAAATTACTTTAAAAATTAGATATAACAATTAATTTCCAAAAATAATACTAATATAATAGCTTAAATAAGGAAGAAATTGGATCCAATGTCTTTTTCATGGACTTGAAAACAAATGTCATCCTATGTCAGGCAAGTTTGTCACTCAAAGACATTAGGTTAATTATCTTTTTATGGTCTTCATAACATTTACAAAATCAATTTTACAATCATACATATACCATCATGGTCTTATTTATTGTCATTTTATTTTTCAAAAAAACCAGTCTATTTCAGGAGAAATTGTACTATAATCCCGATTCATTGGACCTTGCCGATAGAAACATGACAATTGTACACTTTTATTTTCTTACACCAACCATCTTCGAATGAGATAGTATTTCATTGATTGAATACATTGCACCTGATCCACTGGATAAGTTCTCCTATTTTAATCTCCAGAATTAAAAGTAGTAAAAGATACAGAGGGAGAAAAATGGATAATTTTTTCTTCATCATTTACTTGGTTACCGAAAACATAAAAAAAATCTTCATTCAAAAATACCCAAAGAAAATATCAATTGAAAACCAAAAAATTACTATAGAACATCTCAGTCACTGTAACTATTATTCACATCAGTAAGTATTCTAGATTCTAGAATCAAGGGGTAGAGAGAGTTACACGCACAGTACTAAATTGTGTGTATTTGTTTCATCTTCTCTTCTCATGTATAAAGATTTTGAACGAAAGCATCTTTCTCTGAAACCCTGTCTCTTCAACATGAAAGAAAGTTGCTCCATTATTGGTATTTGGTTGTACGTTCCAGACTTCACTTTTGACCTTTTTCCATACCATATGAACAAAGTGCCAAACCAATACCAGTATCTTGCTAATATAACATTTAAAGCCAAGGTTGCTCTACAGAGGTCCTTCAATGTCTACGCTTAATTAAATCAATTTTGGTGTCATTACTCTGAACCCTTACATTGGGACATTGGTTTCTTTTATTCAAGGATTTCTTACACATTACACATGCCAACAGTAGGGTGCAAATGGTACAGATTAGACCCACAACAACTGTATGTAAGATGCCTATAATTTTAGGTAAATTGCAATACTATCACTTTGGAATTCAGAATTAAGATGTCAAGCTCTGAAAACCATTAAACGAGGGAGATATAAAGAGGAAAGAGAGTTGTCTGTGAAGGACCATAAAGCAAATTAACTTCTTTAACCAGCCAGGCCTCGTTTCCCCAACTTGGCATTCATTAATCAAACCAACCACCATTATTACATGCAAACCAACAACAACTTCCCCTCCTCTCATATTTGCAATTACACATTACACATATCTTCCTCTTCTTTCCCTTTCTTTATGCTTCAAAAATTGTTCTGTTAACTCAAAATGCTTCCAAACCCAGTAAAATGGCTTCTACTTCTCATTCTAACCAGCTATGTTGCTGTCTCCAAAACGAGTTCATTCACCAGAAACACTTACATCATACACATGGATAAGTCTGCAAAGCCACAGCAGTTCTCTAATCATCTCCAATGGTACTCCTCCAAAGTAGAATCAGTATTGTCTGAATCAGATGATGATGAAGAGAGGATAATTTACAGCTATCAGACTGCTTTTCATGGGGTGGCAGCTAAATTAAGTGAAGAAGAAGCTGAGAGATTGAAGGAATCAGATGGAGTAGTGGCTGTATTTCCAGAGACTAGATATGAATTACATACCACAAGAAGCCCAACTTTCCTTGGACTTGAACCACAAGACAGCACAAGTGTTTTTTCTGATAAAATTGCAGATCATGATGTTGTAGTTGGAGTTCTAGATACTGGGATTTGGCCAGAGAGTGAAAGCTTCAATGACACAGGTATGACTCCATTGCCTCTTCACTGGAAAGGGGCTTGTGAGACAGGGCGAGCCTTTGAAAGCCGCCATTGCAATCGAAAAATCGTTGGTGCTAGAGTATTCTACAGAGGATATGAAGCTGCTAGTGGGAAAATTAACGAGCAACTTGAGTATAAATCACCGAGAGATCAAGATGGTCATGGAACTCACACAGCAGCTACTGTTGCTGGTTCTTTAGTCCATGGTGCAAACCTTCTCGGCTATGCTTATGGCTCAGCAAGAGGAATGGCACCAGGCGCGAGAATTGCAGCTTATAAGGTTTGCTGGGCTGGTGGATGTTTCAGTTCTGATATTCTCTCGGCTGTTGATAGAGCAGTGGCTGATGGAGTGAATGTTTTATCAATCTCTTTGGGAGGTGGAGTTTCATCTTATTATCGTGATAGCTTGTCAATTGCTGCTTTTGGAGCCATGGAGATGGGTGTTTTTGTTTCATGTTCTGCAGGAAATGGAGGTCCTGATCCTGCTACGTTAACAAATGTGTCGCCATGGATTGCAACTGTGGGTGCTAGCACAATGGACAGAGACTTTCCGGCTATGGTTCGTCTCGGAACTGGAAGAACGCTTACTGGTGTTTCACTCTATAAAGGCCGGAGGAATCTTTCTAGAAAGAAACAGTATCCTGTAGTTTACTTGGGAAGTAACTCAAGTAGCCCTGACCCGAGTTCTCTGTGCCTGGAAGGGACATTGAATCCTCACGTTGTCGCCGGAAAGATCGTTATCTGTGACCGGGGTATTAGTCCAAGAGTCCAAAAGGGGCAGGTTGCAAAGAATGCTGGAGCAGTAGGCATGATTTTATCAAACACAGCAGTAAATGGAGAAGAACTAGTTGCAGATTGTCACCTAATTCCAGCAGTTGCAGTGGGAGAGAAAGAAGGGAAATTGATCAAACAATATGCTTTAAGTGGAAGAAATGCAACAGCAACCATAAGTTTTCTTGGCACTAAGTTGGGAATCAGGCCTTCTCCGGTGGTGGCAGCATTTTCATCTAGAGGACCAAACTTCTTGAGTCTTGAGATTCTGAAGCCTGATTTTGTTGCCCCAGGTGTGAACATACTTGCTGCTTGGACTGGTGAAACAGCTCCATCAAGTTTACCGACAGATCGTCGGCGCGTGAAGTTCAACATACTCTCTGGAACTTCCATGTCATGCCCACATGTGAGTGGGATTGCAGCATTGCTCAAAGCTAGGCACCCAGAATGGACTCCAGCAGCAGTAAAATCAGCTCTCATGACAACTGCATATGTTCATGATAACAACAAAAACCCAATACAAGATGCATCTACAGATACTCCTTCAAACTCTTATGATTATGGTGCAGGCCACATAAATCCATTGAAAGCTTTAGATCCAGGTCTTGTTTATGACATTGAAGCACAAGATTACTTTGAATTTCTATGCACACAAAGATTATCACCAATGCAGCTCAAAGTTTTCGGCAAATTCGCAAACCGAAACTGCCACAAGAGACTAGCAAATCCCGGAGACTTGAACTATCCAGCTATCTCAGCTGTTTTCCCAGACGATTTAGCCGTTTCAGTTTTGACCCTTCATAGAACAGTTACTAATGTTGGCCCTGCTGTATCAAAATACCATGTTGTAGTCTCTAGATTTAAAGGGGTAATTGTTAAGGTTGAGCCTAGAACTCTGAATTTCACTGCTAAGAACCAGAAACTATCTTATAAGATTACCTTTACAACAAAGTTTCGTCAAACAATGCCAGAGTTTGGAGGATTGGCGTGGAAGGATGGAGTTCACAAAGTGAGAAGCCCCATTACCATCACTTGGCTGGCACCCATATGAATGTTTCACCGGTACATTATTGTTCCACAATAATCAAGTTACTTCATCAGGAGCCAAGGGAGCTCAGCTCAATCATTTTCATTACAAGTCATGTAGTTTCTTTCTATGTTTCTAGCTGTAATTTGTTATGAATTCTTAAGCAAAATAGCACAGCTAAAAATGATTTAGTCACCTAATTTTGGAACTTTCTTGTGAGCTCAATTAGTCCCAGGTTCATTCATCAGTCCAATAATAGTCATAAAGTTGTATTCTATCTGAATATTTAGCAACAAGAACATATCAAAGACATCAATTCCTTGACTATGCAAGATGAATCCAAGTTCAATTTCACCTAATCACCTTCCAGCAAGATAAAAGTTCAATCCCAATAAGTCCCTAGTCTCATTTAATTTCATTACTGGAAGGACTAAAATAATTCTACCCTAAAAGTTAAAGATCATATATATCAGCAGTGCAGACAACGTAAGGCCGTCTGAAATTATTAGTAGCAGCTTTAAAAGCATTTGTAAAAAAGATTACTTATTCTGTATTCCCCGAAGATGATGTTTCACCATAGTTTCTCTATGACGATTCTCCTCTACACACAGTGATTTCAGAAAGGAAAATCAAACAAAAACAGACCCAAATCTATGCTAAATAACTCAAATGTAAACACATTGAAACGGAAGAACTGACCTATGCCAAGCGCCAAGATTGATCAGGAATCGACGGAAAGTGACCAGATTTTTCAATAAAATTAAAGTAGGGTAAGTATTTTTTTCATTTGACTCCCTATTAAATTATTATTTTTATTAAAAATGAAAATAGAAAATGAAAGAATAAAAAATATAAATAACTATTCATTGTTTCAAAAAAAAAAAAAAAAAAACTATTCATATAGATTATTTAAATTTAACCAAATTACTATTTAGATATTTTATAAAACAATTGTTAAAGTGTCTAGTAACTAATTAAATTTTACTCTTTCAAAAACAAAAACTAATTAAATTTTACAATTTAATTAAGAGAATTATACAATTTTTCCAGAGATGGTCACTCTTAAAATTTAAAATTAATAGAATAAATAATTTATTAGTTACCAAGTTTATACATGTCACACTAGTTAGAAATAATGTTATTAGAACCGGACCGGATATCAAACCGGATTTATAATTGGGTCATGGGTCACTTGATCGAACCGGATGGTTCAGATAAATAAATAATATTTATATATATTAAATATATATAATTAATTTAAAATTATTTTTATAAATTATATATATCCAAAACAAATTATAAACAACTTTTGGTTTGTTATATTTTGTCAACTTGAGACTTAAATATATAATGGATAAATAGAGTTTAGAATAACTTGAAATATGTCAACGTATTCTATGCCATGCGATCTTTTTAACAGTATATTATAAACTCAAAACGGAGAAGTGATGAATGAGAAATTGACATTTAAGTGAAGCACTTGAAATGGTTTGGAAGAAGATAAAAAAAAACTAAGCATTTTCATCCCACATAGGAAGGAAATGAGAATCTTAACTAGTTTATAATTAAATGACCTTTAAGAGCTTAACCAATTACTAGGGGAAATTCTCTCTCACGCATAGGGAGAGTGCAGTCGAGCCACCATTGGATTAAGGGCGATACGAATGCCACACTGAAATGGTCTCTCTTGGTTCTGCCTTCTTTTGCTAAATTTTAATTTTTTATACGTAAAAGAGAGTTTAATTTTTAAGTTAATTTTTTTTATATCAACTCGGTGTGAATTGGGTTGCATTGATTTCCGGTTTAACCACCAGTTGAACCAATTCATCGCCGGTTCACACTAGTTTTCTAATTGTTAATTAAACCAGTTAAACTCGGATCAAACTTCCTGTCTGTTTCCGGTCGAACCGGTCCGACCGGCCGGTCCGGTCCGAGTTGGATAACATTGGTCAGAAACCCATTATATAATTTCTAAATTTTTGACAAACTTGGTACATTCATATATTATGTTAATTAATGGTTAATTTGTACAAAAATAATAAATTTATTTTTCTACTATTATTAATTAATTTACATATAATTTTATTATTCACATTTTTCTATATCTGAATCAATATATAAAAAAAATTATATAACACTTAATTGAAAAGCATATAAATATATACATATAAATTAGTAATAGAAAAGTAAACCTGTCAACAAAAATTAACCTTTGAGAGAATTAACAATGAACAGTGAATAGACTAAGTAGTTAATTTTATCAAAACTCAAATACCATATAATATATCTTTTGAAATAAATGGAATTACCATATAATATATCTTTTGAAATATATGGAATTACCATTGTAACATGGATAAAAGTTTAGAGGGTGGTGGTTTGGGCATTAAGGATTTTAGGATCTTTAACCAGGCTCTCTTGGGTATAGGGATGGCAACGGGTAGGGTACCCGCGGGTAGTGCCAATCCTAAACCCTTACCCGTTTATTTTTTAATTACTCGTATCCTTCCCATTACCCTAACGGGTATATGTTTTGCATCCCATACCCGTCCCATTTAATTCACGGGTACCCACGGGTACCCTTACCCGTTAAGAATCACTAAATAAAACAAAAAATATTACAAATTTAACAAAGTATAAATTTAATAAATCATTCATTTAAAAATTGAACAAATTGAACCTTAATCAATAAAAATAAAATAGCTTAGTGTTATCACTTAATAGTCGAAGAACAAAAAGTTGGTGTTCAAATCTCACATCTTACATCTAAAACACAATAATATTTTTTAATATATAAAAAATTATGACGGGTAACGGGCACCGGGTACCCTAGGGGATCTTCCCATACCCGTCCCATTACCCTAACGGGTAATGATTTTGATCCCATATCCGTCTCATACCCTTTTATACAGTATACGGGTAGTCCCATTAGGGTCGGGTAGTGTCGGGTACCCGCGGGTAGAGTACCCGTTGCCATCCCTACTTGGGTAAGATGTGTTGGGATTTAATTCAAGGCAACAGTCTTGCTATTTCTCTGATGAAGTCTAGATTTATGGCTGTCTCTGATATGCCTAAAGCTACCATTGCTCCTTCCTCTGATATGTCTAGATCTATTTGGGACCAGACCTTTTGGTGGATTGGCCAGTCTTCAACGCTCAATTTCTGGACTGATAGGTGGATTATTCCATTGGTGGCGGACAGATTGGGTCTTGATCATCATGATAAGCGTTCACGCTTTAATTCAGTTGATGATTTTTTGGTCAATTCGGAATGGCTTGGCTTAGGCACTCTGCCTTCGGTTGTTCAAGACAGTATTCGATCTATTCACAGGGGTAGAGATGATTTAGATTTGTGTGCTTGGCAGCCCTCTACGAAGGGTATTTTCTCTGCCAAAGAGTACTATTCGATTATCAGTCCTCGTTCCTACTCGGTGGACTGGTATAAATTTGTTTGGAATGCTCACACTCCCCCTTCTCGCTCCTTCACATCCTGGAGAGTTTTGCATGGAAGGGTTCCGACTCACGACCTCCTGCAGCGTCTAGGCTTATCTTTTGCCTCTCGTTGCGTTCTTTGTGGTAGGGATGCTGAGTCCATTAACTACTTGTTCATTAGCTGTTCTTTTGCAGATTCTCTATGGAGGTGAGATTCATTTTGACTGCGCTTTACCTCGTCATTCCCAATTCATCCACTTCTTCAACACTCTTCGTAGCATTCATTTTGGCTCACATGTGTCGATGATCTGGCGTGTTGCCGCTGTCTCTTGCATCTGGTTAATCTAGAATTGCAGGAATGAAGCAACCTTCAAAGAGGTTTCTCCTTCTATTCAACACTCGAAGATCACCATTTTTCGAATGATTTGAGAGTCCTTTGCCTCTTTTAAAGGTTTTTGCTCTTCGAGGAGAGATGCTGATATCTTATCTCATCTTCTGGCTTCTCCAAGGCCGCCACCAGCTCCCAACATTATTCCGATCCATTGGCTTAAACCTCCTCCGGGCTGGGTTAAAGTTAATGTGGACCGCTCTGCTTTTGGTACTCCTAGCGAGGCGGGAGCGGGCGGTATCTTTCGTAACTATCGCGGCTTTCCCAAAGGTTGTTTTTCCTTTTCTACCTCTCCTTATTTTGCTTATATGGCTGAATTTAGAGCCGCTATTTTTGCAATTGAACTTGCTTGGGAGAAAAATCGGCATCAACTTTGGGTTGAGTCAGACTCCATGTACGTAGTTAATTTGCTTCGGCTTCGTTCCATGGATGTTCCTTGGAGCATTCTACAAGAATGGTTGCACTGTCTAAGCATTTGCTCTAGGATGAACATTATTTTTACACACATCTTTAGGGAAGGAAATCGCGTTGCTGATGCTTTGGCAAAGTTTGGAGTCTCTTCCTCAGTGATCAATTGGTGGCCTTCAGCTCCTGCTTTTTGCCATAGGTTTATCAATGATGACATCTGTAATATTTTTCATTTGCGTTTTTCTTGACATTTCCTAAACTTTTCTCCTTCCCCTTCTTCTTGTTTGTTCTCCTTCCTCTTCTCTTGTTCAAACACTCACCTTTTCTTTTTTTAATATATGGTGGGTTTGACAGTTCTTGGACCATAGGTGCTCTCCCCGCTCAAGATTTGTCTCGTCCCAATTTCTATAAAAAAAAATGGACAAACTCATTATTGATAAATTTCTTTAGAAAAAATGTCATTATTAATAAATTATTTCACCAAATTAATATATTAAGTAAGATTTTTGAATTATTTGATAATACTATTTAGAAATGCAAGTTAAAGAATTTCAAATTTTTTTAACCTAATTTTTGTATTCAACATTATGAATAATAAAAATTGTATTTTTTTCAGTCTAAAACCGAAAAATCGGACAAACTATAAAAAAAAAAAAATTGATTTTTTTGGGATAATTACTAATCTGACCCAATCAAGGACCCCAATTTACATATCTAGCCCACCTTGCCTCAAAGTTACCAAATTAGACACTTTCACCCATTTTGGACAAAACTAACCTTAGTTCTATTCGATCAATCGATCGATCTTCTTCTTCTTCTTCTTCTTCTTCTTCTTTTTCCGCTTCTTCTTCTTCTTCCGCTTCTTCTTCTTCTTGTTGTTCTTCTTCTTCTTCTTCGGTTCATCTTCTTCAATTTTTGATACCAATCGTTAGCGATTTTTGAGATTTTTGACATATTATGTTCAATTTCCCGTACAAATGGTATATTTTTAGCTTATACGCTTGCTTTTCTCGTTGGTTTTGCCTCTTTCTTCATCTGTAATGGTATCGTTTCAATTTCCTCTATTTTCCATAAATTTTTTCCATTTTTCTCCATTATTGTCGCATTTGTGACGAAATGCGACAATTTCGTCACAAATGCGACAACAATGGAGGAAAATGGAAAAAAATTATGGAAATTTGAGGAAATTGAAACGATACCATTACAGATGAAGAAAGAGGCAAAACCAACGAGAAAAGCAAGCGTATAAGCTAAAAATATACCATTTGTACGGGAAATTGAACATAATATGTCAAAAATCTCAAAAATCGCTATCGATTGATATCAGAAATTGAAGAAGATGAACCGAAGAAGAAGTTGAAACGGAGAAGAAGAAGAAGAAGAAGAAGAAGAAGAGAAGGAGTAGATCGATCGATTGATCGAATAGAACTAAGGTTAGTTTTGTCCAAAATGGGTGAAAGTGTCTAATTTGGTAACTTTGAGGCAAGGTGGGTTAGATATGTAAATTGGAGTCCTTGATTGGGTCAGATTAGTAATTATCCCTTTTTTTTTTAGAATTTTATCAAATATTGTAGTTTTTTTTTATCAAATAGTTACATCAATTGATTTAACAATTACGGGTTAGGCTATGCTTACTTTGTTTTTGACAAAGTAATCCTTACTTTGTTTTTATCACTATTGGATGAACTTACTTTGTTAAATTCCACCATCATCCAATGGTGAAAAAAACAAAGTAGACTTTACTTTATAAAAAACAAAGTAACCATAGAAGACACCTATTATTCTTTGAAAAAAACAATTACAACATTATTAACTTAAATTTTTATAAGGGAAAAGTACAAAAATAAACCTTGTGGTTTGGCCCATTTTCGAAGTGCACCCCTGTGGTTTAAAAGTTTGCAAGTCGGTGCCTTGAACTTCATTCCGTTAGCAAAGAGGGGTAAAATTGACTAACGGTGTTAAAAATCAAAGGGAAAATAGTTAATTTGGTCCTTATATTTAATAATTTTATAAATTAAGCATCCTTATTATCTAACTATCACAAACAAACCCCAAAATAAAAAATAAAAATTCAATTATATCATCTTCTCCATTACTCTTTAATTTTTTTCTTTCTCTCTCATCTTTTTTAATTTTTCTCTCTCTAAAATCAAGTTTCTCTCTCAAGAATCTGCCTAAATTGATATAAAATCGCAAAAACTCAGTAT
Source organism: Euphorbia lathyris (assembly GCF_963576675.1). Lineage (NCBI taxonomy): Eukaryota > Viridiplantae > Streptophyta > Magnoliopsida > Malpighiales > Euphorbiaceae > Euphorbia > Euphorbia lathyris. The sequence goes on along the minus strand of NC_088910.1, from coordinate 28,370,355 downwards.
TTTCCTGAATGATTTCGTCGGTCATTTAACAACAGGGATAAAGTTCCTCCAAATAAAGCTGTAAACGCACCACAAGTTCTAACAAACTCAGCTTCAATGGCGTCTACTCCGTTATTACAGTCCGCAGCGGCATCGTTTCGCGGCCAATTTCCGATGCAACTTATATTATACTGCGCTACCTTATCTACTTCTCTCAATGCATTAAATTACTCTCTTCTTCCTCTAGTTTTGCTGTTTGGTAATCATTTCTGCTTATCTTTGAAGTATCGAAACTGTTCTTTTTTTTTTTTATAAGGTTTTGAATTTTGAATGGGTGTTTTGGTAATTGAATTTTAGATTGGATTGGTTAAATTAGTTTGTTGAAATAGGTGGCAAGAAGAAAGAACAGAGTACTTTTTAATTATTTACCAGAGAAGAGACTGAGAAAATGGCACCTGCAAGGAACAGTCGTGGAAAGGCTAAAGGAGATAAGAAGAAGAAAGACGAAAAGGGTATATATATATATATATGTAAATAAACTCTTTATGGTTACATTGTTGGATTTTTATTAATTTTAGTGCTAATTATTTTAAATTATGATTCTGCAGTTCTTCCTGTTGTTACTGATATCAGAGTCAATTTCCAGAAAGCATGATTCCATCAGGAAAATGCTGAGTTTTTGCGATTTTATATCAATTTAGGCGGATTTTAGAGAGAGAAACTTGATTTTAGAGAGAGAAAAATTAAAAAAGATGCGAGAGAAAGAAAAGAATTAAAGAGTAATGGAGAAGATGGTATAATTAAATTTTTATTTTTTATGTTGGGGTTTGTTTGTGATAGTTAGATAATAAAGATGCTTAATTTATAAAATTATTAAATATAAGTACCAAATTAACTATTTTCCCTTTGACTTTTAACACCGTTAGTCAATTTTACCCCTCTTTGCTAACGGAATGAAATTCAAAGCACCGACTTGCAAACTTTTAAACCACAAGGGTGCACTTCGAAAATGGACCAAACCACAAGGTTTATTTTTGTACTTTTCCCTTTTTATAATCAACAATATCAATAATAAAACTTTTAATTTTTTATTTTATCAAACAATACTTTATTAAAATAAAGAAACAAAAGGAAAAAAGAAATATCGAATTCTCTGCTCAGTCTCATCGGTGTTTTTACAGGAAGGACAAGACCCCTTAGAATTAGACCAAGCCCATAGGCCCAGAAATCATGTCAGTCCAATACATATCTTACATGCTCAATCCAGTAGGCCCTAGCATTTGAAAGCCCATTCCAAAGCAAAACAGTTTTCTACATCAACCCCAAAGCAGGCAATAATTCATGGGTCAAATACATCATTATCATAATTAAGTACAAAATTACAACTAACTCATATCACCAAACTTAATTCTTAATATGTCATTATCCTCTATATATTTACACCATAATTTAAAAATTCTAGACTCCAATTCATAAATCATAAACCCTAAAAAATATATTTTAGACTTCTAATTTATAAATTCTAATTCTTAAAATATATTAAAAGTACTGATTTTACTATTTTGATATAATATAAAATTATGACTTGACATAGTTATTAATAGTTTTTAAAAGATGAATTTCTGTGTAATTTTCCCATAATTTCATTTTCTACTCAATATTTCTCGCATGTATTTTTTTTAAAATAATTAACTTAAGTATCAGTGTCGATACTAATCATCCTAAACGCCATTCCGGATACTGGTCCTAGGATCAAGACAATTGTTTGATCTCATGAAAAATTTATATACTTCTCGATATAAACTATAGAAAAAGTAATGAGAACTTAATTGCGTCATTTACTTGGTGATAATTAGTTATCCGATATTTCTTACGTGTTCAAATCATTTTGCTAATCCGACGTCGTATATAACCTGTAAAACAGTAACGTATGTCAGACGGAGCCAGCGAACCCGCTCCGACGTCTAAACCAGTTTGTGATTTAGATCGAATAGAAGGGTATGGACTAGTTGTGAAATAGTAGTTAACGTACCGTATATTGTGTCTATACCTGTCTATACCTTTTCAACATCATCAACATTAGTTGTGGCTATTTGTTTACCAACGCGGGCTTTCTTGGTTCCATTTTTGGATGACGAATGAGCCATTTGAGTATAAAAATGAAGAAACTTAAATGAAAAGGAGAAGGTACAAACAATGACGGAACCAGAACCCAAACTAAGCTGGGGCTTAAATATTTAATAATAAATTTTTATAACGTTAAAAATATTATATCATATAAAATTCAATAATTTTTAACACAATAATTTGGGGAGCTAATTTTAACCGTGCGGTTGACGGTAAATTTTCAAAGTCCAGCCTGTCAGGGCTGGGCAAAATTTTTTTAGCCTCCAACGCATTAAAACTGTAAAAATATTATCATTTTTTAGAAACGATTGAACTAATAGAAAATTAAACATGTTTATTTTTTTAATAGTAAATACATAATAAAAATGAATATTAAATATGTTTATTTTTTCTAATGGTAAAGGCATATTAAAAATGAATTCAAAAGTGTTATTAAAATAAAAATAAAGAGTCCATTTAAATTAATTAATAATGGTAACATGTTTTTATAATTATTGAAAAATAAAATTAAAATAAATAAAAACTTTTTTACAAAAATAAGGCTAGAGAGAGTTAAACATATGACCTCTCAAATAGAAGTAAGCATGCTTAACCATCTCATCTACCTTTAAACATTGAAATAATGCTACATAGAGTCAATATAATTATCTATAAAATATTATCAGACACCATTACTCAAAAAAAAAAAAATCTTAATTCTCCGTCGACCTGCCGGGCTCGAGCCCACCCCAACTCCTCTGGTTCCACCCCTGGGTACAAAGACTTACAGTTTTTAGCAAGGAAGGAAATAGCAAAGAGCAATGAGCGGAGAAGATAAAAGTGGGACCTTTTTCTCCAATTTATGGAAAGACTTTAACGTTTTTAACTTTATTCTTTTTGAGATCAATGAAACATGTTAAATGGTAATTATTGATCCAAAAAGAAGACGGCTAATTAATGATTTCAAGGTGATGTCATGGATGTCAGACGTCTTTTTAGCGTACTGATCGATGGATTTCGTAATGGAACTAAGGGGCACATCTCACACGGTATCGTTTAGTTAGGTAGTAAGTCAAAGGATTTTAGCTTTATGTCGAAGTAAATATTTGGACCTAGTCTCATTAAGGCGTATGAACAAACTTCTCATGTCATCGGAAGCAATCAGAAGAGAAATTACAGAAAGAAGAATATCAATATTAACAAAAGACAGACTCTAGAATCAACTTGTAGTTGTATAAAATAAACTTAAATATCAATTAGTTCATAAAACTGTAAAATTAGTAAAAAAACGTGAAATGTGCACTATATGATTTATGATTTCGATTTAGGAATTGTGTTTTGTCGATATGTAAAAATAATATTTTTTCTAAGATAAAAATGTAATTGGTTGTAATCAAAACTTAACAGTATAATTTATAATATTTGTTTGTTTTGCAAGTAAAATACACCACATATACTTATTTACAAACTTTCAAATCATGTCGTTCTTTTTTTAGAGTAAATCATAATCATATTTCTTCTATAATAAATACAGTTTTCCCATTTTCTTCTTTTTAGCCTAGTGATTAAGAGCTTATCTATATCTTGGAAGGTTATGGGTTCGAATCACATTCAGATCTGCTGGGATTTTTTCTTTTTTCTTTAATATAAACGCATTGTGCGTAATTTTTATATATAAAAAAAAAATCCAAGTTCGCTTTGAAAGGAGGGGAAAAAAAGTTGGCTTTAAAAGGAAGGTCAAAATTAATTGGAAAGATCAAAACTATAAAAAAGAAAAATTAAATTGAGATAGCACTGAGATTTGGTTTAGATTTTGTTGATGGTCAACCTTTTGTATACAGTAGTAAAACTATACTTTTAAAATGTATATTATTGAGTTTTATTTTCGTGGGATTATTTAATGGATAATATTATAAAAAAATTACAACTAACTTATATCATTAAATTTAATTATTAATATATTATTATTCTTTATATATTCTAATTTATAAATCATAAACCCTAAAAAATATATTTTTATTTATAAATTCTAATCATTAAATTATATTAAAAGTACTGATTTTACTAATTTGCCATAATCCAAAATTATGACTTGACATACTTATAAATAATTATTAAAAAATAAATTTTTGTGTAATTTCCCTTATTTAATTAGCTGCATAATGACCCTAAATTATTTAAGAAATTCTGTGAAGTCGGTAGTTTAATACTTAAATTAGAATCATCATCATCTGCAAGCCAAGCCAAGCCAACCCATGTGCGCATTAGTTACGGCTTCACTACATAACCACCGCTCTATTAAAGCACAGTAACGCTAGCTTTTCCCTCTTTTAATATAGGGATAAAAATACCTCTAATGTTTATAGACAGTACCAATTTTACCATTGACGTCTAAAATAATGCAATTTTACCTATAATATTGGCAGTTAAGAACAATTTTATCCCTAACATTGTTAAGTTGGATCAATTTAAAAAATAATTCATCAAACTGTCTTCCAGACCATGAATCTTGTCATTTACACTTCACATATGAGTCACTTTTTTTTATCACTCATTAATAACAGATTACAAATATATAATTAGATGTGAATTTTTTAAAAAATAAAATAAAAAATATACTGTTTATTGTACGATTGGAATTAAAAAATATTCAAAAAATTTTATCGAATTTATAAATATTAATCTTTAATTTTATTATTAAATCACATAAAATATGAAATAAAAAAAACGAACTGATACGTTATTGATGCAGAATAAAGAACAAAATATCTATATTTTATAATAATATATAAAATTATACCAATAATGTATTTTATAAATATCTAGTGCTCTCTCATCTCCCCCACGTGTTAACTAAAGTTGCTTTATCAGCAGAAAAAAATCCAGAATACCTTCATTTTCTGTAGCAACTGTTACATTAATTCCACGTGGCGCACATTCATGGGCTCAATTGTACTTAGATGACCGCATGGGTCACCACCTAGCTGCTTCATTGTGATGCGTCTCCTCTATTATATCGCCGACATATCGAAATATCGCGATAAGAATTTTGTGCTAAAAACGATGGAAACGAGATGAGTTTCCACGGGAAAATCAAAGGGTGTAGTTTGAGTTGGGTTTTAGAAAGATGGTTTTTTTTTTTAATTTAAAAAAAGAAAGATCTTTATTTATTTTTTTCAATACATTTGTTGATTTTTTTTTTCAATAAATCATTATGTCCAGTTTATTGAAAATAACTTATTTTTATATTTTTTTATATCATTTGTGTGTAGTAAATATAGATGGTTCATGTTAGACGATTCCGAATCATTTCGAGATTAATGTTTTATTGTCATTGTATATTATTTTAAACGATTTTAGAAAGTTAATAGATCACTGTTAGGAATGGCAACGGGTACTCTACCCGCGGGTATTCGGTACTGTCCGATCCTAATGGGACTACCCGTACCTTGTATAAAAGGGTATGGGACGGGTATGAGATCAAAACCATTACCCGTTAGGGTAATGGGACGGTATGGGAAGACCCCCCAAGGTACTCGGTACCCGTTACCCGTCTTAAATTTTTTATATATTATAAAATATTATTGTGTTTTGGATGTAAGATGTGAGATTTGAATACTAAAGTTTTGTTGTTTAACCATTAAGTGATACCACTAAACTATTTTATTTTTATTTATTGAGATTCAATTTGTTCAATTTTTAAATCGATGATTTATTAAATTTATACTTTGTTAAATTTGTAATATTTTTTATTTTATTTATTGATTCTTAATAGGTAAGGGTAGCCGCAGGTACCCGTGAATTAAATGGGAAGGGTATGGGATGCAAAACATATACCCGTTAGAGTAATGGGAAGGGTACAAGTAATTAAAAAATAAAAGGGTAAAGGTTTGAGATTGGCACTACCCGCGGATACCCTACCCGTTGTCATCCCTAATCACTGTAAGTAAATTCAAGAGAACTAATAAATTACTTTTAATAAATTAATATAATTAATAGGTCATTTTAAGCAAATTTAAAAATTAACGGGTTATATTATAAGTTTTGGGAGTGATGTTTGGTGAAAAACGATCTCAAACATCATATTAAACTCAAACCGACCATTTTGAAAAAGTTGATTTCATGGATTTTTTTCAATTAGAGAATTGAAGAATTTATGTTAAAAGATTTTTTTTTTATTATTATTCCTTTACCATTATTGTTATCTACTTTAAAACGTTTCCATGTGTATATATGATTATTAGAGAGAAGTGGCAAAGAGCAAATATTGAATGGATGAATTTTTTCTTGTACTGGTGTTAAAACTTTTTTCATCATATATTATTTTTGTTATTATTTATAGGTATGAATTTATATGCTACACATATTTGCTACAAAAGAGGCGTAAAAAAAATCAAATACATAAATATTATAATTAAGTATAAAATTACAACTAAGTTATATCACCAAATTTAATTCTTAATATATCATTATTTTCTATATATTAGATTTTATACTATAATTTAAAAAATTTAGACCCAAATCATAAATCATAAACGCTAGAAAATATATTATAGGCTCCTAATTTATAAATTCCAATACTTAAAATATGTTAGGAGTACTGATTTTACTAGTTTGACATAAGTCAAAATCATTATTTGACATAATTGTAGATAGATTTTTAAAAGTGAATTTACATATAAATTTCTCTAAAAATAATATACAAATACTCTTTGCAAGATGAAATTAAAATAGACTTATGATTCCTATTTTTTCTAATTTTTATATATTAATAAAATCTAAATTATAAAAGCATCTTTAAGAAACTTATTTATTAAGCTTTTAAGTTAAAATTTTAAAAGTGAAGGTTAAAAATCAATTCAAATAACCTTTTAATCGTTGTTCAAATCATTAAGAATCTCCATTTTATCTTTATTATTGAGAAGCTTCTATACACTCTTAGTGACTCTTTCAAATTATTTTTTATTAATAATTTATTATTGAATACTCTATCATTTTAGAGTATTAGTAAATGTAACAATACATTACTAATTTTAATGATAAAAAACAAATAAAGAATGGGTATGATAAATATTGTTAGAGATAGCATGTATTAGTCATTCTTCAAATCATTAAAAGTCAATTATTTATATTATTTTTAGAAAGTGAATGTTTTAACATGTGTATAATTTTTTTAGAAGTGGTTAAAAATATGAATTAATAAATAATAATAACACATAATGTTAATTCTTATTTTACATAAATAACTATTATCAATCAAATTACGGACCCGTTTGGTTTATATGCTATTTGTTGTTGGAAAAAACTGTTTTTCTAAAAAATAGATATTAACTGCTTTCGTATTAGCTATAAAATACAAAGCTAACCAAACACATAAAACTCTCTAAATTTATAGAAATGGCTAATCAAATCAAATGAAAAAAATAACGAGCTAAAAAATAGGATGTTTATCTAAAATTTATTTATGGAATAAAATATTCGTAAAAAATAGGATATCTATATTATATATAATAGCAGAAGCAGAGAGAAATGAGTAGAAATATTTTAGAGGCATTTTTTTATGAGTTGTCAATGTAGTAAACAAATCACAATTAAAAGATTTAATTAATTAATAATAACAGAAGGAAAATTGAAGAGTCATTTATATGTTTATTAATAATAAAAATTTATCAATTATTATAATTAAAGTAATAAAAGAAAGTAACAATTACAGAAAGATAAAAAAACACAAAGCGAAAGAAATCAAATAGTCACAAATAATCCTATATAGTATTCTACAATTATATTCTACAATTATATTCATTGGCCACCGAAAATCAAAGTCTTCATCAACTTTTAATTTTGATGATGTATTAGTGTTATTCAATGTATTAGCTTTGTTTTTCATACTCTTATAATATAGTTTTATAATTTTGTTCTTACTTCATTAAGAGATTCAGATCTATTTAGAAGGGGTTTCCATTGATAAATTATTTGGTAGCATTTTCTTCAAGAATTTGTATAATTCAAACTTTGATATCCAATTGAAGAAATACGGTAGAAATAGAAGATGCGAGGAGAGCTAAAATTGGAAAACGTAAAGGTGTCAAAAAGTATAGGAAACTTTTTGTTTCTAAAGTAATTACATATTTAGTAGTTATTTTATTCTCAATTGTGATGTTGCTTTATTTTTATAAAATAATAGTCGTTATAGTTCTATTCTTCAGAGCTTAAATTTCTTTTTTATGCATAATTCTTATTAAACGGTAAAAAAACTAGAAAAAAACATGGAAAACTGAAAAACTTGAAAACAGAGAAAGACATGAAAACACGAATAATAGAAAAAAAAAACAAAGCTTGCAATAGACTAAGACGCAATCCAATCCAATGAACATGAACAAAACTATTATCAACAACATAAAAAGTACTTCGCATGGATGGAAAGAAATTTGTAATTTCTATTCTCATCCTTCAATCTAACATTTTTCATGGTTTTTCTCATTTTTCATATTTATCGTTGATTTTAATTGTATAAATAAAATTTTATGCTTACATTTAACTAAACAAATATAAGTATTGTAATGGTAATTAAATTTTATTTTTTTTTAATTTGTCAACCAAACATGGTAATGGAATCGTTATTCTATTACATTACATTATAAATTTGATTACATTATAACTTTAATTATATTACATTGCATTACGCCATATCAAACGGACTCTAAAAGTATTGGTGGAGTCTATAGAAAGGTCTAAATGAAAAAAAATTAACTACAAAACCAATTATAGAAAAAGAAATGCAACTATTTTTAAAATTTTGGGATATTAATCCCATCAATTTGAAAATAATTTTTACTTTTAAATAAATGAAATTTTCATATTAAAGAGAGAGAAAAACATTTATATAATATAGGTTCATTTAGACTATTGTAAACTACTTTAAAAAATAATTAAATAATTATTTTATTTATAATAAAAACTCACTACTATATTATTTTTTAATGCAAGATTTTACAAAGTTTACGAAACGAAATGTTGTATGAAGCAAAATGTTGTTTGAATCATTATGTTTCGTTTTTCTAATAAGATAAAATATTAACTACTTATTACTTTATTTTATAATTTAATTAATAAAAAAATATTATTTTCAATATTAATTACTATACATATATTAAATTTAATATATGTCGTTAACTATATTTTTTGAAAAACAAAAAATTATACAAAGTTGTTTTTTAAAATAATCTTTCTTTTTTATAAATTTAAATTATTTTAAAATAAAAAATTAAAAATTAATTTTTTTTATAAAAATTTAATCCACCCACGCAACGCACAGAAATAATATTAGTTTATCTGAATTTAAGTGAATAATTTTATTAAGTAAAAATCATGATTTTAGAAAAGAAGCCACCCAAACGTCATTCTGCTGCATGGCTACAACTTACAGGAAGATGAATGGAATGAGTGGACACGTATCGTAAGCTGAGGAAATGGTGTTTGGCTAGTAGTCTAAAGAGGGGTTGTGCTACGTGATACCCTTTGTAGCTGCCCTCCCAACACCCTTCCACCAGAAAAAACGCAACCGCTGCGCACTTTCCCTTTTTGAAACCACCACTTTTTTCCAGTTTCTCTTTCTCTTGCTTAATTCTGTGGTCTATCTCTCCATCTGTTTACAACAATATCCCTCTGCTCACCACCCCTAGTTTAAACCCGCCTGATTTCAGAATGCCTGACTTGTATCAACTCATGAAAAACGGTTACCTAGAAGATACTCCGGAGTCATGCAGGGAACGCCGCCGCAGGAGAATCCTGTTGAGAGCGCAGCACACGGCCACCACCGCCGCTGCGATTCCTCATGTGAATGCTGATTCCAGGGGAAAAGCAATCAAACCAGAGAATGAACTGCAGGAACCTATGAGGTCGCAACTCACAAGGGGACTGCCTGTTGATGTGCCTGATTTTGGGACTATGTCAGTGGCGGGGAGATCTCGTGATATGGAGGATGCAATCGCTGTCAAAACTAGTCTCTGTGCTCCGACCTTTAATGGAAAGAAGCCGGTGCACTTCTTTGCTGTTTACGACGGTCACGCCGGTGCTCAGGTAATTTTGAAACCGGATCTTGTTAGATTTGATTGGATGAAAGTAGGGGCAATTAATTTGGTAAACTGAAAATCCAATATGAGGATTTCTTTTTCCAGGTGGCGGCGTTATGCAGGGAGAAGATGCACGTGGTGTTAGAGGGGGAACTGACCAAGTGGGACCACACTGGAAACCACCAGAGTGGGGCCGGCGGGAGCAGCAGTTCAGGGAAACAGGCGGCGGAAGGGGAAGAGGAGTGGAAAGAGAAGTGGAAGGCAGTACTGAAGAGGACCTTCCTGAAATTGGACCAGGAAGCACTATCCACATGCGGATGTGGTTCAATCGGGTGGAGATGTGGCTGCCCCTCAAAGAATTTGGTGGTCGGAGGTTCCACCGCCGTTGTTGCCGTTGTTACTGACGAGCACATTATTGTTGCCAATTGCGGTGACTCTCGCGCCGTCCTTTGCCGCGGCGGAAAGCCAATTGCTCTGAGTGTGGACCAGAAGGTTAGTTTTGTAATTTAGACGAAATTCAGGGGTATGATAAATGTTGCTAATGATATATATGTATGCATGTGAATGTGAAAGGCATGCAATAGACACTTGGTTTTAGTTTTAGCTGCCATATTTTGTTTTTACCTGGCTTTCAAGGTCAAAAGTAAGTTACCTTAATTGGATTTATCTTTTAACATAACATTTTTTTCTTATTTGAATTTTGTTAAAAATTAATTTATGAAGAGTTTGTTCTGTGTGTTTGCAGCCGGATCGTCCAGATGAACATGAAAGGATTTTAGCAGCTGGTGGACGCGTGGTGTATCTGGATGTACCTCGGGTTGAAGGCATTCTAGCTATGTCACGAGCAATGGGTACGTACGTCTTTTAATTTTATACAAGTAAACCTTTATAAATTAATATTCGATAAATTAATAATCTTTTTAAAATAATAATTTCTTCTGGTCCCGACTTCGATCGAATAACTAATTTTATACTCGATAAATTAACAATCTCTATAAATTAATAAAATTTTATGGTTCTAATATTATTAATTTATATATTTGGTAACTACGTGTTTTTTGTTTTATAAAAGCTTAAGATTTTTATTTATTAGCTTAGATTTTTTTTTATTAAGTTAGCTTAGGGTTTTATTTGGGGGTAGGAATCATTCTTAGCTAATATAAATAAAAATGATCAATCATATCAATGTCAATAGTTGCTTAAAACTGCCAACATGTTAAGCAAGCCGTTTCAAATTAAGTTAAAATACAACTAGTGATTGTTCTCTCTCAATATTTTTAGTTAAATATTTCACATTTTATTTTTAACTTTTGGGTATAATTTCAACTAAATTATGTTGTATTTAAGTTAAAAAAATATATTTTTGAAACTACAATCATATTTTCCATAAAATATTTTTTTTACTCAAATTGAAAAGAAAGTGAAAATATCATGTTTTATACTCCCTCCATTCTCAAATAAGTGTCGTTTTAGATAATTGTTTTTGTTATTTTATAAGTGTCGTTTTCGTTTTTCAATAAAATTTAGTATAGTTTTTTGGTCTAGGCATTTAAATTTTGTCTTGAGTTATGTGTTTTTTAAGCTTTCAAAGTTTCTTCTCCAATCATTATAGGAGAGAGAATTTTTATTTAGTTGATCCACTTAAATTTATTAATTTAAGTGCATATTAATTGTGTTTCTTAATTTGTGTGAAAATTCTAAAACGACACTTATTTGAAAATGGAGGGAGTATGATATAATGATTGTGGAGGAAAGAAGTGAAGGCACGATAATAATATGGTAGTTTTTTTTTTTTTTTGGCTTTAAACTCAATTATTGTATTATTAAAACTAGATTACATTCTTTTTAAACACAAATTAAAATGTAAAGGAAATAATATTAGAAATGATGAAAACCAATTTAATCAGGGTCGTCTCCAACATTTTGAAGGTCCTAGGTACCTTTCACGTCTAAATTTAATACTATCTGTGTTATTATATAAATCATTCTAGAGTTTGTTAGATAAATTAAAAAATACAATTAACAGAGTCAAATTAATAAATTTTGCATTGGTGTGATGTGCTGAATAGAACATGGGCTCGATCTGCCGAAATTGGAATTATTTGATTTACCCAAAATTTTATCATGTGGTGTGAAATTTCATCCAATTTGGATAGAGACTTAATAGAATTGTTATTCTATTGACACGTGATAATATTTTGAAATTATACTTGATAGATTTTAGTTTAGCGATTTGTTCTTTTTTTCTTATTTTAAACTAATTAATTATTTTTTGCATAAAAAAATCTATGTGGAAAATCAATTTTAAGAGGTGCGACATGGCAAGTTCATATGTCAAAATATCAGAGGGATAACGATTTTGTCAAGTCTCCATCAAAATTGAGTGAATTTTACCAATTGGGATCATTTAAAGACTAAATATGATCATCAAATTTACACAAATAAGAACACTTTACACAAATGATAAATTATAATTCATAAACTGTATCTTGTAATTTATAAAAGGCGTTACACACATTTGGTTCATAAACTAAAGCTTTAAAGTCAATTAGGATCTTAAAGTATCAAAATTATCAATCAGATCTCTGAATTAAGTAAAAATTATCAATTGAATTCTCATTCTATCCTAAAATCAGAAACTGTGACTATTTGATATAAACTGTAATAATTTATGTGTTAGTTCAAAATGAGTTTAGGGAAGAGTGTCTGAAACTGTTCAACCGAATGATTTTCGATAAGTTTTCAATTGATGATTTTTGTTTAGAATGATGACTCAATTGATGATTTTTCTTTAGTTTAAGTTTAATCTATGTGTATTTAATTTTTAGGACACATGAATTGTCACACCCGACCCTAAATGACCTCAATCGGCATCGGGCGTGAAATAGAAAGATAATAATCAATACTTAGGAGTCTCCAATTTATCCACATATCATTATATTACAATTGCGATACCAAAGTTCCAACCATAATTCTAACAACAAGCAGCCAACTGCCAAACCTCGTCTAATCGGTTGGTAACCTTCTCTATTTCCTGTACTTTCTCACCTAAAAACATTAAAACATTTAAAAACGTGAGACAAAAATCTCAGTAAGAAATTATCAACTATAAAAATCAACTTTACTTAACATAGCTACATATATACATTTATAAAGGGATTTAATCAAAACCTTATAAAATATACTCAAAACTTATGTTCATAAAATAAAATTTGTGTATGTGTATCCATCCTCGAATTCCACACGTGTAGATCATAACATCAATCGTAACAATATCGAGATATCTTATTTATATCTCGTTCCTTGCCTAACAGTTAGGACTACCAGCCGTGCACTCTGGCCATACCGCCATTAGATATGGTCTTACAAATACAACTCCTATCCCGGGCAATCCTAGATGGACAAAACCATTTTATCTTTCGAAATGTCACAACTCATAAAAATAATAACAAAAATAACCGCAACAGATTTCTCAATCCAAAAACAATTCGTAAGAAATCATCAAATTCATTTTATTCAATATATATATACATTGAAGCCAAAAACATATATGTATATATATAAATCAACCAAATTAAGCCTTAAATCAACATAATCAAGTAAAATCTGAAATTCACATAAAAGCATAGTCAATAGCTTCATTTGAACCATAATTTCACAATAAAAAGCAAAATCGTGAAAAATCTCAATTTTACAAAATTCATGCATAGCCTTAAAATATCAATTTCTAAAACTTCTTTGATTAGATATATATCTATATACATAAACCTCAAAATATAGTTGATAGTTACTTACCTTGGCTACTAATTGACCCGATCGATTCTTCTTTAAATTCTGTCTAAGACGTTTCCCTCCAATCACTACCGAAACTCAAAAACTCTTCGATTAGGACTTAGATTTATATATAAGGATACTATGGTTTCAATTTCGAGTGATTCGGACGGTCAAATCTCCGTAAATCAAAGAAACAGTGGAGAAACGGTTCAGAGAAAACTGATGAATTTAAAAGGAATAGAAAAAGAAAAAGAAAAAATAATCTCTGCCTCGGAGGATTTGAGATATACAAAATCTGTCGAATATCCGGTTTGATCCTCCATCTTTATATAATCTTTTAACAATTACTCTAAACTTTTAATTTACATTTAAAACCATCAAATGAACTCCAAACTTTTCCTATATCACCAAATAAAATCATACACCTAATAATTATAATATATATTATTATCAAAATATAAATTCTAGAAATTTAGACACGGACGTGATAATTCTCCCCATCTTAAGAAATTTCGTCCTCGAAATTCATATTCTCTAATCTATCTTAATTTCCTTCTGAAACCATGAGTCCTCATCATCAGTCCTCATCATCATCATAAGACCACAAATTCCAATGTTCCTTCCACTAACTTCATCATTTATCCATATCCACATCACTGTAACAATTATTTATACATAACTCTTAGTAATTCTAAACTTCAACCTAGTCAATTCCATCACCAATAAATCCATCACCAATAAATCCACAATAAAACTTCAAATATCATATATTCAATTTTATATGATATGATAAACTTTATATTCGTATTTTCCTAACATACACCAAATCTCCCGTTAATCAAGTGAAATCACAATTGATTCCATTAATTACATATATATCAAATATATTTCACCTATCTTCAAGTTCTACAGACTTCAAAAAAAATCACGTTTGAACCACTAATATGTACAATATTATACTTTTCTTACACTTCAAATACTTCGAATAATGATTTGCATCAATATATAATCTTATTTCATCATAAGAACAATATTTGTATCTATAATTTTTCACTCCAATCTTCAAACAATACTTGTATCTATAAACCTCATCATTTTGATCCAATTTCCTATCAATAAGAGTCATTTCATAAAATCTTAATATCAACATCACTCTTATAATTTTCCATTTAACTCCTTAAAATCAATTAAGCTAACATGCTATTTTTTTTTATAATCACCACTATATATGTCATTTATTAATCTAAAGAAATTTCAATCTTTTCTCCAAACCATATAACCAAAGAAGATACAGTACCTAAATTACGATAATCAATTTTTTTGTTTTTTTTTTCCAAACTCCAAATAATATCTTTACACTCATAAAATTCAATAAATCTATAATATCATTCGATTTTCTTATTTGACCTATAAATACTCAATTTGATCATTATATAAACTTAAACCATAATCAAATAAACTTTAACTAAAAATAACTTCTATTAACAATAAAAATAACTTCTATTAACAATATATGTACGACAAAATTTTAATTATCAACATATATATCATCTTATATCATATTTATCTCTTAATTTCCTACCTCAAACTGTGCTTAAGATCAGCAAAATTTGTCCTCAAAATTCATATCTTAACTATTTCCTCAAACACTATTTAAGCTTACCACATTTTCATATTTAATCATCAAATCATATATATTCTTCCACTTTACTTCTTATTGATCACTAACATCGGTATCTCTCTAAACATCATTTATATACCTCTCAATAATTCTAAACCTCAACCTAATGAAGTTCATCAATTTTCAGATCTCATTTATTCAACTTAAGATTCTATAATACACTAAATTCATGTTATAATCTCCCAAGTAGTAATCAACTTCCAAACCCATTAAATGAAACCTCCATATTTTGTCTTTCTCAATCCCATATCTATTATCTTCAATTGATCACTTTATCATTTCCTCAATTTCCTATATTCCTAAGGAGACCAACTTATCATGTAAACCAGTAGCAATGTCTCTCAAATAAAGAGAAAACAAATCAAAACAAAAACCAAATTCTGGTTTAACGCTAAAATGACCAACATATGCCGTTTCCAGCATAACTTTTTCATACGGAGTCTGATTAAAGCGATTCAAAAACCCTTGTAAACGTAAGATAATAATAAAGAACTTTCATTTAGGACTTCATTACAGATTCAGCCTCTATCTGGTCGAAAAATGCATCATAAGATTCATATACGAATGTGATTCTCCCGCCGCACTTATATAGACAATTCTCTATTATCTCTAGCTCAAAGTTCTAATTTACTCATATCTCATGTATATATGGTTGTAAGCTAACTATTAAACTCTCAAATATCAACTCCAAGTCATACTTAAGATCATATATGTAACCCATGTCGCCAAATATCAAATAATTTAATAATTTACTAATTTTCATACACCTAATATTTTAGTAACCATCAAATCTAATGTCTACCCCTCACTAGCTAGTTACTCAATCCTCGAAAAATTTCAAATTATTTCTTAGCTTTCACCAAATATCCATATTCCTCAATTACTATCGATTATTTCTTCGGTATTACCAAATATCGATATTCCTCAATTACTATCCACCTTAGGTCCGAAGAATTTAACTTAGAGCTCTGATACCAAACTGTCACACCCGACCCTAAATGACCTCAATCGGCATCGGGCGTGAAATAGAAAGATAATAATCAATACTTAGGAGTCTCCAATTTATCCACATATCATTATATTACAATTGAAATATCAAAGTTCCAACCATAATTCTAACAACAAGCAGCCAACTGCCAAACCTCGTCTAATCGGTTGGTAACCTTCTCTATTTCCTGTACTTTCTCACCTAAAAACATTAAAACATTTAAAAACGTGAGACAAAAATCTCAGTAAGAAATTATCAACTATAAAAACCAACTTTACTTAACATAGCTACATATATACATTTATAAAGGGATTTAATCAAAACCTTATAAAATATACTCAAAACTTAAGTTCATAAAATAAAATTTGTGTATGTGTATCCATCCTCGAATTCCACACGTGTAGATCATAACATCAATCATAACAATATCGAGATATCTCATTTATATCTCGTTCCTTGCCTAACAGTTAGGACTACCAGCTGTGCACTCTGGCCATACCGCCATTAGATATGGTCTTACAAATACAACTCCTACCCCGGGCAATCCTAGATGGACAAAACCATTTTATCTTTCGAAATATCACAACTCATAAAAATCATATTTGGACTTCAATCCAAAAATAATAACAAAAATAACCGCAACAGATTTCTCAATCCAAAAACAATTCGTAAGAAATCATCAAATTCATTTTATTTAATATATATACATTGAAACCAAAAACATATATGTATATATGTAAATCAACCAAATTAAGCCTTAAATCACAATAAAAAGCAAAATCGTGAAAAATCTCAATTTTACATAATTCCTGCATAGCCTTAAAATATCAATTTCTAAAACTTCTTTGATTAGATATATATCTATATACATAAACCTCAAAATATAGTTGATAGTTACTTACATTGGCTACTATTTGACCCGATCGATTCTTCTCTAAATTCTGTCTAAGACGTTTCCCTCTAATCACTGCCGAAACTCAAAAACTCTTCGATTAGGACTTAGATCTATATATAAGGATACTATGGTTTCAATTTCGAGTGATTCGGACGGTCAAATCTCTGTAAATCAAAGAAACGGTGGAGAAACGGTTCAGAGAAAACTGATGAATTTAAAAGGAATAGAAAAAGAAAAGAAAAGATAATCTCTGCCTCGCAGGATTTGAGATATACAAAATCTGTCGAATATGCAATTTGATACTCCATTTTTATATAATCTTTTAACAATTACTCTAAACTTTTAATTTACACTTAAAACCATAAAATGAACTCCAAACTTTTCCTATATCACCAAATAAAATCATACACCTAATAATTATAATATATATTATTATCAAAATATAAATTCTAGAAATTTAGACACGGACGTGACATGAATGATTTTAGACAAATGAGGGTATTGGAATGGACAGTCTTATCAAAGAAAAAAAAATATATAAAAGGAGAGCAAGCGGTACAAGTTATAAAAACTAATATATGAAACAGTTCATCAAAAAAACAAAACTAATACTAATAGATGAAATGAACTTGGTATTTTTATAATTAAAAAAAATATAAAGCCTCACTAGAAGTGAGACCCTAGGCGCTGGCCTAGGGGAACTCCCCTTAGAGCCGGTCCTGAATTTAATACAACTCTTGCCAAGTTGCCATAAGAGTTTAAAGGGGGCTAGTAATACTATAAAGAATAACCTAAGAGTTTAATGGTCATACCTAAAATCTTGTTCCAAATCAGGTAACTGCAAACAAATATGGTAACACAATTCATTATCCAATTTGGGTTTTTATCCAATAACAAATCAGGTAAGTACAAACAAATATGGTAACATAATTCATTAATTTGGTTTTACTCAATAACTAAAAAAATCCTGTTCCAAATCAGGCAACTACAACAAATATGGTAACATAATGCATTATCTAATTTGGTTTTACTCCATAACTAAAAAAATGTAACTAGATCTTAGTAGACATTTTGGTTTGACTAGCTATGTTCACAATATCAATGTTATTTACCATTGATGTGGTTTTGTAATTGATTTCAAGTTTTAGATAACGCAAGTAATCAATGTTATTTTGATTACTTGACCATGTAGCATCATTATATCTTTTTACCTACTTAGTGGTTTCCAGTGTGGATCCACTTGGTCAGGAGAATCTAGTCAACTCTCCCTCTAGTAGCAGGAGAATCTGGTGGTTTCCAGTGTGGTCCCACCTTCTGGTCCACACTCAGAGCAATTGGCTATCCGCTGCGGCAAAGGACGGCATGAGAATCACCGTAATTGGCAGCAATTATGTGCTCATCAGTAACAACGACAACAATGGCGGTGGAACCTCCGATCACCAAATTCCTTGAGGGACAACGTCATCTCCACCTGATTGATCCACATCGACATCCTCACGTGCTTAGTGCTTCTTGGTCCATTTTCATTAAGGTTCTCTTCAGTACTGCCTTCCACTTCTTTTTCCACTCCCTTTCCACTTCCGCTGCCTATTTCCCTGAACTGATGCTCTCATAGGCCCCACTCTGGTGGTTCCCATTGTGGTCCCACTTGGTTAGTTCACCCTCTAATAGCACGTGCAACTTCTCCTTGCATAACACCGCCACCTGGAAAAAGAAATCATCATATTGGATTTTCTATTTACCAAATTGCTCCTACTTTAACCCAAAATTACCTAAACACCGGCATGACCATCGTAAACACCAAAGAAGTGGCGGTGCATGAAGACACTGGAAGATTTAATAAAATCAATGTCGGCTATAGTTTGGTTGTTAATATATGATAACGTTTGAGGAGATATATGGTATGTTTTCAAACTATGGTAGAGGCCATGTATAGCATGTTATCAAAGAATAACAATGCACAAAGTCGTTGGAAGATTTAACAAGATGAATGTTAGCTATAGCTTGATCATGGATATATGATAACTCCTGAGGCAATATATTGTAAGTTTTCAAACTATGGTAAAGACCATGTACGACATGTCATCAAGGAATGGCGGTGCACGAAGACGTTGGTAGATTTGACAAGATCAATGTTGGCTATAAGATTTAACAAGATCAATGTTGGGCTATAGCTTGGTTGTTAATATGTGATAACTATTGAAGGTTCGCTAAAGCTTGGTTATTAAAAGGAATGCACTTCCCAAACTATCATAATTTTAAGCTCATCTTCCAATTCAAGTAACTGCAAGCAAATATGGCAGTATAATTCATCAAGAAACCCTAAATGATCCCTTTCATTCTCCAATTCAAGCAACAAGTTATCTTCTTTTAAGCCTTTGCTTGCTTATCATACGAGTCTTAGCTTGTCTCCTTCTGCGATATGCACATGGTATTAGCCCAATTGTTTGTGGAGAGAGATTGAATGATTATTCAAATGTATAAATTCCACAATAAGTTATCATTCTTTTAAGATTAAGATAAAAAAGCTTATTCATCGGCTAATATGGCGTAGAAGGGTATTGAATGATTATCAAAAGGCATACACTTTCCAAGCGGTCATACCTAAGATCTTGTTCCAAATCAGGTAACTACAAACAAATATGGTAACATAATTCATTATCCAATTCCAGCAAATACATTTTGTTCCAACCAAGACAAGCAACAAATATATGCTTCAGACCTTGATTTCATTCGATGTTCAAGAGTAGTTTTCGCATTGAATAACCACATATGAGCTATGTGTTCCATTAAATTGTCATATTTTGCTATCGCCCTTTTTATATATCAGAAACCTCAAGAGGAATCAAGATCGAGAAAATATATTCTTTGGTTAGTGTTTTGCGGAGAGCGATTGAATGATGATTTATATTCATAAATGTCATAACAAGTTATCATTCTTTTAGGCCTTAAGATCAAAAAAATCTTATTCACCTTCTAATATATCGATAGGAGGGTATTGAGTGATTATTAAGAAACCCCAAGCGATCTCTTTCATTCTCCTATCCATGCGAATGTATTTTGTTCAAAGCAAGACAAATGACTAGTATATCTTTATCATCTCGATTTCATTCGATGTTCATGAGTAATTTTGGCATTGAATAACCACGTATGAGTTATATATGCCATTAAATTGTCACTTTTTACTATCAACCATTTTATATATCTTCTTCACAAGAGTTCTTAGGAGTAATCAAGATCGAAAGAAGCTTATTTTTTTTTTGCTTACTTGGCGTGGAAGGGTGTGTAATAATCATTGTAACGATTATTATCCTTGTTTTAAGGCTTAAAAAATTACGCTTATTGGCTGATATGACGTAAAAGGTTATTCATCGTTATTAAGTGATGATTGAATGCACAATATCTTCCATTGCCTAAGCTCGTCCTTAAATTGATTACCTTCTAATAAATAGGAAATTAAAATTAATTAAGAAGCCATAAATGATCACTTACATTCATCACTTCAACGAATATATTTTTGTTCCAGTCGAGACATACTATAAACTTGTTCTTATCATCATATGAAATTTGCTTACATTTCATTTTTCGTTCAATGCTCAAGAGTAAATTCCACGCTAGATAACCCGATATGATCTATACATGTTAATAAAATGTGATTTTGCGATCACATTGTCGATACATCTTCAAAAGGGAAAGCTCCAGAGGAATCAAGATCGAGCAATATTTAATTTTTTAGCTAATGTGGTGCGGAATGATATTAAAAAATAATCAAAATGCATAAATGTCTTAAGAAATTATTCTCAGAAGTCCCTTGATCAAGAAAAATTAAAAATCGCATGGCAGGGTATTAAGTGAAGCTAAAAAATATACAAGTTTCTCCAACGATCATCTTTTTGCATAACCCATCTTCAAATTAAGAAACTTCTAACAATACTATCCCTAAGTAATCTCTTCCATTCTCCATTTTAAGTAGTTGTATTGTATTCTGACCAATACATGTTTTAAACATCTCTTTATCATCATAAGAATGTTGGCACTTCGTTTTCATTCGGTGCACATTATAAAAATGTTATCATCATGAGAATATTGGCATTTCGTTTTAATCAAAGAGGATCCAGAGCACATCTCATACATCATTTGTTGCTTGAACATTTAATTCAAATTCAGGGAATCCGCTGTGTTGTTTGAACATCTTACTCAAATTCAAGGATTTCAATGAGAAAGTCCGCAAGTGCTTGAGCTTTGAAAGTTTCACGAGGCTTGAACCTTAAATCAAACTTTATTAGGTGTAAGGCTTATTATGCCAAGTATGGTTTCGGGCGATGGAGTACATTCCGTATGGGTGTGTTTGTTCGTACGACAATTAGATGAATTTGGATATAATGTTGGAGCACAACTCACACGTCTCTTAGCATTCTACTCACATAATACAAAGGGAACTGCTTAGTTCATTGTTCTCTTATTAGGACCATCCATACATACTCTTCACTAACACTTATATAATGGAGAGGTTTCCTCGAAAATGTGCGACTTAAGCTTATAAATCCATTAATCTTTCGGCTTAGAAATCCTTTAATCTTGCGAAGGATATTTGAAATTTGACTGTCCAACTGAAATCTTTGGCTCCCTTCAGGCTTTTGTTAAAGGGCATACATCTCTTGGATGAGCAAGAGATAAAGCGACCCAAAGCTGTTATTTTTCTATCAAGCTTCTGGATGTCGTTTATATTTTTAGGTGGAGCTATGTCTATAATAACTTGAATTTTTTTCGAGATTATCCTTTATCACCATCGACAAGATCATGGACCTAGGAACTTGTTGGAGCTTACACCAGATGTTCATTTTCAAGATTGAGCTTCCGCTCATATTCTCTTAGCGTCTTAAATGACCATTTTGAGGTCTAAAGCATGTTTTTTTTAATAACCTTGCTCTTGAAATCAATGTCATCTACTTAGATTTCAATTTTGTATCTGATAATATCTTTGAATATTTTATTTACTAGTCGCTAGCATATTGCGCCTGCATTCTTTATACCCAAGGGCATGACTTTGTAATAATACATTCCTTCATGAGTGATGAAGCTTGAATTTTCTCTATCTTCCTTTGGCATCGAGATCTGATCGTATTTGACACATGCGTCTAACACTTCTATGTAAGGAAATGGATATGAATCCTTCAGGCAAGATTTATTAAAGTTAGTGAAGTCATTGTCACTTGTCATTGACCTTTTGAACTAACACCATGCTTGATATCTTGGGAGCGTTGTGTACCCCTTCAATGTGATCGCAACTGATTAGCTTGTCCACCACTACTTTGATGGCCTTCTACCTCTTGAGCCAACGGTTTCTTTTCTTTTTTCTCACTAGTTCTGCATCAGGGTACATGTTTAGAGTAAGATTCATTACCTCTAGTGATACACTCGTGACATTATTTGGGCATTAAGAGAATGACGAGTTGCTACTTGTTTAGAGTACGAGTCCTTTTTCTTTTTTCTTAAAGATCTCGCAGTGGTCCACTTGAAATTGCATCAATAACACCCCAAGGGGTGCATTCTCTAGCCGATGACTTCTTTTCGACGTCTTTAAGAAGCGGTTTAATATTCCCCTTTCGTCCATTTTATCCCGTTTGATTTCCAACTCTCTGAAACCTTTGGTGTTATGACCCCCGCTCTTGTGAAAGTCACAATATGCTTCGTCGCTATGATGCTATGATTGCTTCAATTTTGGGGGTATTTGATATATTGCTTATTTGTTACGTTGCTTATTCTTTCCTATCCAGTATTGCACCTTCTTGATGGAGGCATTGAGAGGCATGAATTTAAGCTCTGTTTGTTCCTTCTGCTGCTAGTGTGCTTCGAACTATTGTCCGAACCGAGATAATCATTTGCGTTGGTGATTTTTAGTAGGGGTTGACTTTGTGATTGCCCCATCTAGCAAAGTCTTGATCACGTTGCATGAGTTCGGGGAAGTTTTTGGGGTTTTGTGTAGTTAGCTCTTCAAACAATGCTTCATTTTAACAATCTGCTGCTATAGGGTTATAGCAACGTCGAGGCAAAGAAGTCGGATTTGAATTGCGATCTTTTGGAACTGCTCGACCCAAGCTCACAAATTCCTCTATTAGTTGAGGTCTTGATTTGTTTTACTTTCAGATATTGAAGTGATGAAGTGTTGGGCAAACTCATTTTCCGTCTGGTGGAAACTTCGAATAAATCCAACATGTAGTTCTTCAACAATAAGAAGCTACCTCTTTTAGGGTGGTTGGAAAAAGGCGGCACATAACGACATCAATGGCCGTAGTAGTTTCTAGTGCTCTTTTGAAGTTCTTTACATGGGTCATTGCATCTAGATGCATTGTATTTCTCCAAGGAGGGCTATTTCAACCCTGAGGCATTGCCTCCCATAAGATGCACTCATAGAGTGGGGAGCTTGTTTCTGTAACCTCCAACATTCGAGCATCAATGCTTGCGTCCACTATGATGCTTCTTAGTTCCATGATGGTCTCTGCCATTGACTTTTTTCCCATGTTTATGATTATATTCACAATAAGATGACGTGCTCTTCTCGAGATTCAGATCTAGGAGAGCTTTTTAATGTCTTGTTATTCCCTTATGTGGACTTCGATTCATTCGAGTATTTTTTTAGCATAGAGTTTTTATGCTGGAGATCTTGACATGTCCGTATGTTTTTGCATATTGCGATGGTCAATGAGAAATTCAAACTCTTTTTCCTGCCTCATTTGATATGATGGGGAATTGGACCTTGCCAAATCTTTCCATGGAAGTTGTGGGGGGAGTAAGCTTTTCCATACCAATCCTTCCTACTCCTCTCACCGTAGAAGGAAGAGAGCGACTTGAAGCGATAGTTTCAGCGTTTGCAAAGAGTTTGTTAGTTCTCTTTAGGCCTCCTCTATGTGTCCTCCAGCCGGTATTCTATTGACATGTTCCTCCTACGAGGACAACTAGGGACATTGTGCTTTTGGTAGAGCATGCGAGAGCCTTTTTTTTCAACCTGATAGCTTCTTTTGTCGCGTCTAACTGGTCTTGTAATTCGGCCAACATTGTTGTTTTCATGTTGGTGAATGTTGCACAATGCCAACGTTGTAAATAAATTGTTTGGTTGTACAATCTAGAAATTTCCTCCTGAAAGTGTCGAGAGGGACCGCAAGTATTTCTTGATAAGTCAGGTGGGATTTGAAGGAGACCCAATGTATTACCATTAGCACCAACTGTTGTTCTGGGTTCCTGGGTACATCGTGATGACGACGCTTGATGAACCATGGTCATTTGTTTCTTTCGATCCACGCTCACTGGATTTGTGTGGTACTGCTCCGACGGTGAGAACTCCTTTGCTGCCTGAACTAAGACATAAAGGTATTATGGCGAGGCCGTTGACTGGCGGCCCCACTCCGATGACTAATTTAGCATGGGTTAGGACAAGAGTAGACCTCGGCATGGGCCGGGCCTGTCAGGCTTGTGATAAAACCTGATAAGCCCAAGCCCAGCCCAAGGCCACACTAATTAGAGTCGGGTTCGGGCCTAAAAAAGGAATCCCAAGGCCGCCCGCCCAAGCCCATATGTATATTAAAAAAATTCAATTAAAATAAAATACTCACTTTTTTTAATAAAAAGGGTAATTAATTTATTAGTCCCTATATTTTGACAAAACACACTGTTTAGTCCCTGTATTTTCATAAACACATGGTAAGGTCCCTAACCTTTTTTTCAATGAACTGTTTAGTCCTTCCTTCTATTTGTTAGATTTTTTTTACCGTTTATGACTTCGGAAATGACTAAATTACCTTTTACTATTTACCTTCAAACTTTAGAAGAGAAAATCCAATTTGAAAGAAGAAGCTATTTGTATGGAGAACAAGAAAAAAAAAAGACCCAATGCTTACGAATTTGAACGATTAAGAAGAAAATAAAAAAGAAGAACACTGAAAGTTGATTTCAGATGCATTAGAGTTTAAAGGAAAGGAAAAGAAGAACGCAAATCCAAATTGACTAACAAAATCTTCATGAGAGTCTAACGACAGGGACTAAACAGTTCACCAAGAAAAACGTTAGGGACTAAACAGTTCATCGTGAAAAAGGTTAGGGACTTTATCATGTGTTTTTGAAAATACAGGGACTAAACAGTGTGTTTTGTCAAAATATAGGGACTAATAAATTAATTACCCTATAAAAAATAATAAACATAATAGTTAATAAGTCTTAGAAAATTATAATAAACTAATAGTTAAATTCAAAATAAAATTACAACATAACAATAAAAAAATAGATAGAGTTAGAGAGTATGTATATGAGGTATTTAAATAAATATTAAATTTATAAATGTATATAGATAACGGGTCGGGCTGGGCCATGCCCGACAGGTATTTATATAGTCCAAGCCCGCCCATTTTCTAGGCGGACTTGGGTCGGGCTTGGGTCGGGCCGGATCCGACACTAATTTTATGTGTCCAGGCCTGGTTAAATGGGCCTGGGCTCAGGCCGGGCGGGCGGGCTCATCGGTCCATGGCGAGGTCTAGACGAGAGTAGTAAGCAATCAAGTTATAATTGCGATAGTTGTATCTATATGTATCTTGACTATGAAGTCACATTCTATTTATATGACGTTAGTGGCAAATCTTGTGGATGTTGAAAATGTTTGCCCTAACTTTCTTGGAGAAAAGAAATGGGCGTTCAAGTGGTGGATGTATTTGTGGTAGTTATAGTAATATACTTAAATTAAGATTTTTTAATTTTAGACGCGAATCAAGGATTCTAATGTTAAAGAAGGTGTTTTATTCCAATATAATAGAATTCGAGTGTCCTCCTTACACCATATGTCATGTTAGCTTGAGATGTGAACACAATGTATACGATATTAAAAATCTTTTTGATTGGATTAAAATAATTGTAACCTTTTTTATAGTTAGGAATTGTGACCTTCAAATCTAGAGAGAACAAAGTCATGTGTTTTTTTTTTTTTTTTTTGTATTCTCTCCAACATATAATTTTCTTTCTTTTTAAGAGTATAGTTGACGCTTTATCGTAATGAATATCATTAACTAATAAATATCATATATTTCATGTATACTAGTTGGAATAATGAAATAAACAATAATAATTTGTATTAATGTTCATTATTCTATACTATATTAATTGAGTACTTGTTGGATATTTATTTTTACTAGTTAATAGTGATCTTTACTTTAGGAAAATCTTACTAGTTTAACAAGGTTTTTTTTTTTTTTTTTTTTTTTGTCTAATATTGTTGGTGGTTATTTATTTATAGGAATAGAATATACATAAAATAAGGTAGCCTAATTATTATTATTATTATTTTGATAATAGGTAGCCTAATTATTAAAAGGGCTTAATACATCATTTGCCCCCTGAAATTGTCCAAAAAGGTCCATTGGCCCCCGAACTTTCAAAGTATCCCGATAGCTCCATCAACTTGCATAAAATGTTCAGTTAGCCTCCTGAACTTGCGTAAAATGTAATCAATTGATCACTCGGTCGCAAAAAAGTAAGTTAAATATGAAAGATGTATTCCACGCATCTTAGAATGTCATTACATAATTAAAAAATAGATTAAAAATGAAGTTATTACTTCCTCAACTATAAAACTTGTGTTCTCTAATATTAGAACCGTATACCCGAATTTTGCTTTACGCATGCTAATTCTCTTCTTATTTTGTAACAGGGGACCGATATCTGAAGCCAATTGTGATATCAGAACCTGAGATTTGTTTCATAAAAAGAGAACCAGATGATGAATGCTTAATTCTTGCTAGTGACGGCCTGTGGGATGTTGTAAACAATGACTTGGCTTGCCTCCTAGCTTCAGAGTGCTTGCTACAAGAAAATACTAGTGATTTTATTAATCCTGGGCCTCTGGTGGAAGACGATGTAGGCGGACCATTATTTTCATCTCAAAGTGTCTTGGCAGCTGCGCTTCTCACTCGCCTTGCTTTGGCACGTAAAAGCTACGACAACATAAGTGTGATCGTTGTCGATCTTATGCGTGGTGGCTAAGGGGCTCAAGAGAAGTTGAAGAGGAAGCTGGGACAAAGGATGCTCATTGATTATTTCAATATCAAACTTTGGTTGAACTGGTTTAAATAAGGCATTGAGTGTGTAATCCAATCCATGATATGCTTTAATGGGATTATAATTTGGTTTTATGGGACATATTTAGCAATATATGCTATTTTGCTTTATTTTTCCTGAGTTTTGTTATTTGGACCTAAAATTGCTCCATTTACATTTATCTGAAGCTAAAACTTTAGTTAGGAAAAATTAGAGATAAAATTTTACCATTAGGGATATATCCATATTTTTCTAAAAATGTTGAACGTAAATTTAAATCTTATCCACTTTCTTCCCCTTTCTATCATTAGTATTACATTCTTGAATAATGTGGTTTAATTGGCCTAACAAACATGTTTTCCTTTAGTGGATTACTAAACCCAGCCACTAATTTATACTTCTAGCCTCTGGAATAGACCATACTACCATTTGTACTAAATTTCAAAAAACCCAAAACCTCTCAAGAACCCTATACGATTTTTGCTCAAATCCGGACAAATTACTGAACCGAATCATGGATGGTGACAGAATTCGTAAAGGAAAGGATAAAATGGTAAGATTTACCGCTTTATTTCGTTGATTTGTAGCTCGAATTGAATCTGTTGGTTATTTGAAAAAATTCGTCGGAATTGCAGTCGGGCGTATGAACATCACGCCCGATCTGCGGTTCGGGCGTATGAGTATCACGTCCGACCAGTGGTGCGGGCGTGATAGCCACATGCCCGTACCAGTGGTAGGGCGTGATACTCATACGCCCGAACCACTGATATGGCGTGATGCTCATACGCCCGCCCAGTGGTTCGGGCGTGATTACCTTACGCCCTACGCTGTTTTTGTATAAAAAAATATTATTTAACATTTTAGTATTAATTTCGTAGTATTTATTTTAGTATAATGTATTATAATTTTATTAATTTAGTGTAATTTATTATTATCATTAGTGTTAATTTAGTAGTATTTTAGTATAATTTAGTATAAATTGAGTATAATTTTAGTATAATTTATTATAATTTTATTAATTTAGTGTAATTTATTATTATCATTTGTATTAATTTAGTAGTATTTTAGTATAATTTTATAAATTTAGTATAATTTACATTATTTACAATTTTATTATTTTAGTGTAATTTTTTTTGTAGACGGAGCGGCCTACTAGGGGTGGGAAATCCATCCCGTCATCTGCTCGTCGTCTAGATATGGACGGCGAGGATGATACACCACGGCATACGAGATTGCGTGGTATTGATTATTCCGGTCGTAGGCGGAGAGGGGCTGCGACGGACCAGTTGAGGAGGGGATCGACTGTGGACCAGCCCGATATTGATGGATCGGAGGGGGCGACCGATTATGATGACAGAGAGCCTGATAGCGATTCTTTTCAGGACTACCTGGATGTGGCAGCCCGGGCAGTGCGACAGTCTGCAGTTGCACATGATCGCGAGGTTGAGGAGAGCGATGAGCAGCCGACCCAACGCGTAGGAGGTCGTTTTGCGAGTACAGGTATTTTTTATAATTTTAGTTATTACTTTAAGTATATTTTAGTATATTTATAATTTTAGTATAACTTTAGTATAACTTTTAGTATATTTTAGTATATTTTATAAATTTAGTACAATTTTAGTATAATTTATAATTTTAGTATAACTTTAGTAATTTTAGTATATTTATTATTTTAGTATAACTTTAGTATAATTTTAGTATAACTTTAGTAATTTTAGTATAACTTATAATTTTAGTATAATTTATAATTTTAGTATAATTTTAGTATATTTATAACTTTAGTATATTTATAATTTTAGTATAATTTTAGTATATTTATAATTTTTGTATAACTTTAGTATAACTTTATTATATTTTAGTATAATTTTAGTATAATTTAGTAATTTTTAGGATACTTTAATATAATTTTATAATTTTCAGGGACAAGCAAACGTCCCAAAGCTAGTGAGGACGAGAGCTGGGTAGTTACTGCACCGGTTGATGGTGGTCCCGTTGATGGTTCCGTGATTCCTAGTTTTCTAGGACATGTTGCCTCACGGATGTTGGGAGGAGAGATTCGGTCGTTTCTGACATGCTACAATAGATCAACAGCATGCCGAGATTTGTGTCAGTGGTTTTCTGATGCGTCACCCGAGGTAAGCATAATATAATGTGTCAACATTTATTGTAATTTGTATTTTTAACTATAAACATAAAAAACATTCAGTAATTGTATAAATTGTATATGTGTCATTTTACAGCTGAGGGAGATGATCGAGAGGACTGGTTTGTCTCACCTTCCACATGCCATGTTCAAGAACCTCGACACTCCGCTGTTGACTGCGTTCGTGGAGCGGTGGCAGCCTGATACGAACTCCTTCCACATGTCGTTCGGGGAGATGACTATCCAGCTGCATGATGTGTGGCAGATTCTTCGGATCCCGATCGAAGGTCCGATGGTGTCCGAGTCTCCCCCTACTGACGGGCTTCATGCCATGTGCATGATGATGTTTAGGGTGAGTCAGGCTGAGCTTCTGTTGCCGACCCGACGTTTATGGGGTGGTGGAGGT
Source organism: Euphorbia lathyris (assembly GCF_963576675.1). Classification (NCBI taxonomy): domain Eukaryota; kingdom Viridiplantae; phylum Streptophyta; class Magnoliopsida; order Malpighiales; family Euphorbiaceae; genus Euphorbia; species Euphorbia lathyris. Next base: position 28,340,234 of record NC_088910.1, on the reverse strand, counting down.
GTATTTGTTGGGGCTGTACAGGGGCTTCTGACCGAGGGTAGGGATGACGCTACTCGGGCCACAGCGTGGATGTGGCTTATGTTGGTCCCTTATAACGTTACAAGTATAGTTTCATGGGGGGGTTAGGAACTATTTAAAAATTGTAAGTTAGGGCAGACTTCTTTTTCATGAGAAAAAAGGTTTTAACAGCGGCGCTGAGTGAATAGCAAGATACTGGCTTAGTCAACTGGTGACTAGGTCAGTTTCTTTATTTGAGTCAGGAGATAGCACTTAGAGTCTATTCCTGAGCTCAGATATTCAATGCGCACAACTCAGCTTGATCTCTTTACTTGGTCAGTTTTTGTTTAAGCAAGCAATAAATATATAAAGGAGTTTAAGGTTAGAAATATGTTACTCAGCAGATTTATCCAGGTTCGGCCTCCAAGCCTACGTCCTGTCCCCGGAACACGTTCTGAGATTTCGAATTCTCTACTGAGCTCTTTAACGGTAGAGCATCAAACCTTTTACAATCTTAGCAACTGAGTATAACAAGAGTACCTTCCTCTATACCTCTACTCAATCCTAATCTCTCGCTGAGTACTATAACCGAGTACTCAGCCTCTCCTTTCTAATCTCTAGAAATGATAAGTGTTTGTCCTAAACAACGATTGCTAAGACACCTTAGATGATTGAATAATCACTCTAGACTTTTACACAAAAGATATGAAATTTAGTGTAAGATTGCTTTGCTTTTTCTTGCAGAACTTTGCGTAGAGATTTGGTCAGCGTAATGGCTTGATCAAGTTCTGTGTTGAATGAAGCAACTGAAGGGCACTATTTATAGAGACGTCTGAGGCATCGGTCATTTCGAATTTCGAAATAACCGTTGGAGGGAAACGGCTTCCTGTCGTTGTCATCCTGTCTTGCTCAGAGCTCTCGGCCAATCAGATTTGAGTATCTTCTGTCCTCGGTCAGCTTTTGGTTAGCTCAGCAGAATGTCTCTCCATTTATGGTAAGGTCAACTAGACAGCATTCTGTGTCTTCTGAACTTTACCCAAAGTGGAAACACTTTGTCTGGAAGTTGTTCTTAGCCAACTGCTGTCTTGTACTCTTTGTCGAATCAACTCAGTACCTTCGTCCCGAAGTTGTTCCACGAAGGTCTTCTAGATCCTTCTTCCGCTGAACTGCGTTTTGTACATAACGACAGCGTTTTGACATACGCGGGCCGAGTTGCCTTAAACTGTTTGACTTGGGCTTTGACTTCCGTATTGGGCTTGGGCCTTTTAATCTTGTGTCTTATAAACAATTTAACTCAACATTGAACAAACACATTAGTAGATTAAATCAAAGCATTTAAATTTAGTGTGTTTAGAATATTTTTAATTATACTTAAACAATTTTGTCAAATCAAAATTATGCGGAAAGATGTTTCAACAAACTCCCCCATTTTGATGTTGGCAAAACTATTCAGCGAAGAACTCAGTATTGAGCTCCCACATGATAGTTGACCTAATATAACTTAGCAAACTCCCCGTCAGGGTTGAGCTACTGACTTAGTTTTACTCTAAACATTTGAAGGTTTAATCAAGTAAGTCTAAGGTCAGTTTTCTGATATAGGTCAGCTCATGGAACATATTCTATTTTACTCAGTGTTTAAGCGGAAGTTATAGCATTCAGAGGGCGCTGAGTAATTTGTTGTTCAATGAGTCTTATAAGACAATGTTTTATAAACATACAAGTCAATGTCAAACATGTTATCAGCATTGGATGTAATTGAAGATACATAATAACTTAATACTCAACATCGTATAAAATAACTCATAACTCAGGTTTTGGATAAACAGATGCAAGTATTGATATTAAAGGAAGTAGTCAGTGTATACAACAAAAGATAAGCATAAACGTAGAGACTACAAACTTAGCTAGACTACAAACTTAGCTAACTGAGCTAGCCTAATTTCTATTTCTTTTTCTTGGACTGACTATGCTCATGCTGTGTTCTAGCTTGTTCTTTCTCCCCCGTTTTGTCAGCATCAGGAGGAGGAATCCTAAAGGCGTCGGTTAAGACAGCTCTGGTCAGTTCTGTGGACAGCGCTTTAAGTCTATCGGTGCTTTCATTGACGCCGTCAAAGATAGCAACTCCATCATCTGAGACCTCTGCGGGTATATTGAGTTCAGCAGCGCTGATCATGCTTACTATGAAAGCTTGAGATTTACCTATCCAGGTAAGTGCATCGGACAGACCAGCAACGACTTGATGAAAAGTCTTCAGTAAGGATGTGTCGTAGTATTGACGCTGAATGTTACTGTGACGTACATGGTTGAAGGTTTGTTTGGTGACAGACAATATCTCATTTTGCTTCATGGCGTCAGTTTCCATCTCTTGTTTGTTCAAATTCAACAATCGAACAGCCTCTCCAATTTGCTCTACTGAGCATTGAGAATAGGAGACCATTTGCTCGTTGGTCTTGATTTGCTCGGTGTGAAGCTGAGCAAAGAGCATTTTGACTTCATCAGAAGTTGCATATCGCGTGTTCGCAGCTGACAAGGTCAGAACTTGATCTTGAAGATCGTTGAGATGTTGAACTATTGTCAGCTGGAGCTCAGCCAGCTTTGTGATGGAATCCTGCTTAGGTTGCTGTGCTTGAAAGGAGACTATGACACTCAGCAAATCCTTGAATCCCTTAACTTCATTGAGAAGCTGAGTTACGTGGGAGAGCTGAGTTGTCTCAACAGTAGAAGACCCAGCAGCAGGTGGAGTGGTTTGATGAAGGTCTTTAATTAATGTTTGCACCGAGTCGATGATTCTTTTACCAGACTCGGTGGCATGCAAGTAGATGAGAGAGCCTTCATGAACTTGCCTAGTTTCCTCAGTATGACCGGTTGGAAGAGGATTCAGAGGAATAACATGGTCAGTGACTGGAAGTGTGTTTTCAATCTGCACTTGAGTCTCGGGTAGAGCTGATTGATCGGCAGAAGTGTTGATTGGAGAAGAAGTAATCCGAATGCTGTCTGTGCTGACTGGAGCAGGAATGTCCTGAGTCAGCACAATGCTTGTGGTAACAGCATTGACGGGAATTGGCTCCATTTGGCTTGTAGAGTTAGCGGAAGCATTTATGTCGGCGTGTTCCTTTGGTGAAGAAACAGAGGCTTGCTTTTCAAGAGAAGCCGATGGAGTAGAAGATGTTTGTTTTCTGAAAAATTTCAGCTTGAGTGCAGAAGGATCCTTGGTCGGCTTCTGGATAACAAAGTTAGGGACTGTTGGTTTTTGAACAGGAAGGTCAGTAATAGACTTCTGACTTGCCTTAACTAATCTTCTTCTGTGAGGAGGAGTGTCAGCTTGGATAGACTCTCCTGAGTGAGATGGGGAAGTTTCTTCTTGATCAGCATTGGGTTGGTCAGGTTCTTGTTCATCTCCAGCAGCCAACTCAGTATTGGTTGGCTCAGCTTCAACCTCACTAGCTGTCTCCTCGGTGTCCTCAGCGTCATCCTGACCGCTTGCTTCTTCTTGTTCATCATCTTCTTCACTGTCGCCATCTAACTCTTCCTCAACTTGTGCAATGAACTGATCATCTAGATGTACATCATCTTCTTGATGCCCAGCTTCAGTTCCTAGACACTATGTGTAGTGAGAATCACCAGGAACAACGACGTCAGTAGGGATAGCATCAATAGGGGTCAGCGTAGAAGACTTCTGCTTCTTTTGAGGTTGCTCTTCAGCATCTGTTCTTTCCTCTATTTCAGGCTCATCTTGCCTGCTTCTCTTCTCAGCTGACTTAGGTCTCTCCTGACCTTGTTCAGCAGCTGACTTAGGCTTCTTGGCCTGAGGCTCAGCCTTTTTTGAAGGAGTCCCAACATCTTTCCTCTTACGGGTGATAGGGGTCAAAAACCCCTATCTTTGGGTGCGGTTTTAGGACGGGTTTTAGAGTTATTTAGTTAATAAGCGAGCAATTCTCGCATTTAAATGCTTTTGTGTGAGTTAGTTAGAAATTGGAAACGTTCTATTTACTTTTCGTCGTTTAGGCTCGTTTTATGATCAATTTAGGCAAATACGGCCGAAATAGCATGCATAGTATAATTCCGTTATCTTTTGAAGCTAATTGGTCCGTCAAAAGTCGCACCAAACGAAGCGTTTGCTCAAAATAAGCGATTGACGGATCAATTTAGCTTTCGGACTAATGTTATCTGGAGTTTCTATACGTGCGCAGGTGTAAGTTCGGGCGAAAAAGGACATAAAGGATACTCGGCAAGAATCGAGCGCGTTCCGGGCGAAAACGCTCGGCGAGCAGGGCCCCGTGGGCCATTTCTGCTCGCCGAGCAGGCCCCTAGATGCCTACTCGCCGAGCAGGCCCCTGGAGGCCTGCTCGCCGAGCAGGCCGCCAGGCGCCTGCTCGCCGAGCAGGGCGCCAGGCGCCTGCTCGGCGAGCAGGGGGCTGCTCGTCGCGAGCAGCCCTGCGGGAATTGGTCAAAAAGACCAATTCCGCCCCCACGAAGCCACGATTGGCCCCACGTCTTCCTACACCAATAAGGACACGAAAATAGGTCAAAACGAGGCCCGAGCTGCGTCTATAAATAGGATTTTTCCATTGTAATTTAGATATCTTTTTCCTTTGTAATTTTCTTAGCTTTTCACCTTGAAAAATCCTCTCCACCTCCTCCATATCCTTCAAACCTCCATTGAAGACACCTCCGAAGCTCCATTCACCGAGGATTGCTCAAGCTTCATCCTTAAATCCTAGAAAGACGCCTGCATTGGTAGACAGGTTCCCTGAAAGGGATTTTTCTTCTTTTACATTCTGTCCAGCCTCTGATACATGCTATGAATTCTAGGTTTATTGTAACTTCGTGACAATGTTTCCATCTTTGATATATATTATAGTTCTTGTTTATTCAATTGTTTTGATGTTTTAATCTTTGTCTTACGCTTTGTCTGATTGGTTTAACTCATTCGATAATCCCAAAATTAGGTTGGCACATATTGCGAGCTGAATCTGACCTAGTCAGTGCCTATAGGATTGACGACCCTATAGAAGATTAAGCCCAAATTACTGAGCCTTAGAGCTAGTTTCGGCCTTACAAGGGAATCACGAACTAGGGACTTTAGGAGGATAGGTCGGATTAATCGCCTTGGACACAAGTGACTTAGGTTTCAATTCAACTGTTTAAACATTCTATTTTCATTATCATCGTATCCCTTCATGTTTCTTCGGTTAATTGCATTGGTAAAAGATCACTTAGGAGTAGTTTAACTTAATTAGGGGTAGAGTAACTTAATTAGGCGTAGAATAACTTAGTTAGAATTGGATAACTTAGCTAGGAGTAGCGTAATTCAACCTAGGAGTAGACTAATTTAATCAAACAAACTCAAAACCCCCTAAGCCTAGATAACATCCGAGATCGAGTAGCTCGGTACTTGCAGAAATAAATCCTGTGGATGATAACCTGGACTTAAACCAGAAATTTATTACTTGATAACGACGGGGTACACTTATCCCTTAGTGAGTTCTCATCTCGAGTTAGGTGAGGGCGCATCAAGTTTTTGGCGCCGTTGTCGGGGATTTATTTCTTCTGCAATATCGAACCAAAGGTCGACTTGTTAGTTTAGGTATTCTTTGTGAATATATCCTTTGTTAATATCATATATACTTGTTTATAATCATGATTCTTTTTATTACGTATCTATACCGTTTATACTTGTTTATATACACATATTTATATATACTCATTTATGATAACCATCCTTGTTAATACTTACGCTTGTTTATATTCGTTTGTACGAACATATAGTTATTAATTTCATCTATACATGTCTGTATGTGTTTATTTATACTGTTCTTATACTTGTACAAAACTGTATGATTTCTATGATTTCCCTTCAGCTTTCATTTATTTCTGTATTTATCTTTTCTCAGCGTATGCCTACGAGATCAGCGAAAATACCGGTTGTCCCTCTTAACCCTGAACTTGAACGTACTCTTCGCAGGAGCAAACAGATCGGAAAGCTGAAGCAAGACGAGATCATCGAGCCTATCAAGCCTATCAAGATGACTGACAATGAACGGAACAATGAGCGGAACCCTGAGAACACCAGACCAGAAAATGACACTCGTCTGATGAGTGAGATCCTGGCACCGCACCGACATCAGCATCTGTCAGGCATTGCTGCTCCAAACATTCCGGCAAACATATACGAAATCAAGTCTGGTATAATTCACTTGATCCAACAGACCGGACTGTTTGGAGGAGAAGCACATGAGAGCCCGAATGATCATCTGGATCGCTTCCTAATGTGCGCAGACACTGCAAGGACCAATGGGGTCCCCCAAGATGCTGCTAGACTGAAACTGTTCCCGTTCTCTCTGACGGGGCAAGCTTTGGATTGGCTAAGAACACTGGAGCCCGGTTCAATCACGACATGGGCAGGGTTGGAGAAGGAATTCTTGTCCTACTACTTCCCTCCCTCGAAGACAGCAATGCTCAGGGGTGAGATCACATCCTTCCACCAACCCGAGCATGAGGCGCTCCACACATCTTGGACTCGATTTAGGAAAATTCTGCGCATGTGCCCTCATCATGACATACCCAAGCATCAGTTAGTGAGCGTCTTCTATCACGGACTAACACCCACCAACAGAGCCATTGTGGACTCCGCAGCGGGTGGAGATTTGTTTAGAAAGACAGCAACAGAGGCATATGACATGATTAACGAGCTGGCCAGGAAGAGTGTGCAGTGGCAAGAACAGAAGCTCAGCGGCCCCACAAGGCAGCGGGTATTTGCTGTGGAAGAACAGGAACAGAATCCGGTTGTTGCGGATTTGAGTAGGAAAATGGACGTACTGTTGGCTACGCTCAGTCGACCTCCCACCTGCGTGCACTGTGGCGGCGACCACAATGGAAAGGATTATCAAGCAGGTAGCCCTTTCGCTGGAGATGGGATGGAGATGGTCAACTATGTTGGGGGGCAGCCGAGATACAATCAGAACTATAACAACTCCAACCCCAACAACTACAACTCCTACAACAACAACAACAATGGCAACTACAGGAGGCCTCAGCACCCGAACCTCTCTTACGGGAATTCAAATCAAAATGTGCTTCGACCTCATAGCGGATTTGTTCAAGAGCATAGAGAGCAGGGGCTTGGCATGCCCCCATACCAACAGAAAAATCAAGGGCCAGTGCAACACCCTAAGGAATCTGACGAAGTGATCACTCTTTTGAAGGAGATCTCGGCTAGGCTTGCCAACAACGAAGCCTTCTGCAAGGATTTGAGCAATCAGGTAGCTCAGATTAATAGGGACAGGCAGGAAAGGCCACAGGGTTCTCTCCCGAGCACAACGGAGAAGAATCCAAAGATCCTGAGAAAGGATTGAGTACGGGGGAGAAATCGGGTTCTCCTCGGTTTTTAATTCAAAGTTTGAACAATTCCATTATGCATTCCCTTTTCTTTTTCTTTTTATTTTCTTTTATTGATTATTGAATTTTAATCTCGTTGTTTATTTGCACTGTCAAACTTTGTTCCCCCGCACTCTAAAAAAAAAAAAAAAATTTCGCCCAACTCGAGCGAGTTAGGCACTGCCCAGCTCGCCAGGCTGGCCGGCCGAGTCAGCCGGCTCGGCCGACACGGGCTGTTCGGGATTTTGAAATCCCGAACCAAAAAAAAGGAGAAAAAGAAAGGAAGAAGAAATATAAAATAAAAGAAAAAAGGAAGAAAGAATAAGAAAAAGGGGGGGTGACTCATCATCCCCTTCCCCACCTTCTTCTTCCCTTCTCTCTTCTTTCTTTTATTCTATTCTTTTCTTCTTCCCTTCTTCTTCTCCTTTTGCTTCTCTAAAACCTAACCCCCCAAATCCACCATTCTAACCCGAATTCAAGATTTAAGGTATGAATCTTTACCTATTTTTGATTTCTAACATGTTTCTAGGCTTAGATTTTAGCTTAGGGTGATAATTTTTGAGTTTTAAGAAAAACCTAAGTTTTAGGTTTCTCTCTCTTTTCTCAAATTAATCTCTTGTTTGCTTTTAAATTCTTGATTTCCTTGCAATTTGTGTTGACATGATGATTAATTTATAGTTTGGGTGTGATTTCCATTCTCAATTTGTGGATATTTGGAGAAATTGCTCAATTTGGGTAAAATCCCTATTTTAGCTCAAAGTTCAACTATTCAAATTATAGTTAGAAACTTATCAATAGAGTTGTGAATTGCATTCTTTTTATGTTTTAGTCATTGGGTATCTCCAATTTTGCATGAATTTGTGAATTTCGGATGAAACACTTAGCGACCAAATACTTATGGTTTAGTCCCTAAGTTCCTAAAGCTATGATTTTTGCCTATGAATGGTTGTTTGGGGGTTTATGTTGAAACTTATAAATATGTTCTAACTCTTCCATTTTTGGTCTATTCCTCAGGAACTATGGGTCGGAAAGCCAAAGCTAAGGTCGTCGTCGAGAATGAAGCCGAATCTGAGGTCGAGTTCGACGAAAGCCTCCAAGCTAAGTATGATCCACCCTTTGGTCTCATTGATGAACGTGAGGGAATATTGTACGATAGGTTTTCCAAGCAAGACCTTGCTACACACATAGTTGTTGATCAAACTTATTTATCGAGTATAGGTTTAAAGAAGGATTTCAATGAAATCCTCAAATTCCACGGCTGGTATAGACTAGCCACCAAACAGACTCCAGTTTATCACAACTTTACCATAGAATTCTTGGCCACTTGAAAAAAAGAGCTACCCTTGGGCGGTGGGAAACATTCTTTTAGACTAAACGGTAAACCTTACCGTCTCGATGATACCACACTAGCAGCCCTAATGGGAGTCTATAACAACCCAGAGGCAATCTCAGACTTTGAGAAACCTATGACAAAAGATATGGCTTGGGAACAATTGACAGGCATATCAGACTTTGACTCCCAGACTGCTAGCCCAGTCGCTCTCCTAGACCCACTTCTCAACCTTGTTCACAAATTTGTGGCCCACAACTTATTGGGCAAAAACGAGAGCAATAAAGTCTCAAAGACAGAATTGCTCATACTATGGTGTGTGGCTAACCACAAACACGTGAATAATGTCAAGACCATATTTGAAGGCTTCTCAAGCCAAACGAGTAGGAAACGCGGTTCCCTAGGTCTTGGGCACTTAGTTACCAACCTGCTTGAGAGCCAATTCAAAAATCTGGACAATCCCGAAATTGCTGTTTACCCTACTTTGCTTAACTCCAAGTTTTTGGGGAAATCTACTTTTCATGAAGTCTTAAACAGGAACCCAACCGGAGGAGCAAGCTCTAGCAGAGAGGGACGAAAAAGAGCACGAGTTCCACAACAGCATAGGGATGAGGGACCTGAGGAAGAAGAACATGCGACAGCAGGAGACCAAAGGGAACACCAAGCGCCGGGGACGGAGGCCCAGTTCCAAGCCATCAACACCATGATGGCAGAAATGCGAGATCTTAACCTACGGACCTTTAACACTGTTCAACAGATGGACCAACGGTTCACCAACTTTGAGCAGAATATGGACCAAAGGCTTTCGGGTGTTGAATACGTAGCGGCAGATTACTACGAGCGCTACAACATGCCTTGGCCATACCCCCCGGCCGATCAGTAACTTGTCTTTTCCACCCTAACTCTTTACACTCGTACTTCATGACTTGTGATGCAATGTTGGAACTTATTGCATATTTTTAGTGTGAGGAGGAGGGGTAGACAAACTTACAAAAATTGTATAAATTTTTAATTTTTGTTGCGTCGTCTCTAGTTTAGTTTAGCGTTTTTGGGTTTTGTTTATGTTTTGCATGTTTAGGACCTAAAACCGTGAACCTCCTTCGAATCTAAACTTCGTTATTTGTCTTTGAAGGCTGAGAACCGAATCTAAAATTGCATGACAACTAGTTTAGGCGTAGGACACAACTCTTGTATCTGTAAAAGCATGAGCTAAAGTTTGCATTTAGACCCTACTTTTGAAGAAATGCTAAAATCATTACTTAGGTAGATAACTTAAGAATTGAAGGCATGTGACATTAAACTTGAGTTTGGGGAAAACTAGTAAACACAAAATTGAAACCCAAAGAATTGTGAGTTGAATTTGAGCCTAAGAGCGAACATCAAAAAGCTCTTTTTCTTGAAATTTTTGTGTGAATGCTTTGACTTGTGGAAGATTACAGATTTTGCACCTAATACTGTGTTGAACCTACATGCAATGGTTTGAGATGATAAACGATGAATCAGCCTCATTAGATTTAACCCTTTTCTTTACCTTGTTTTTTTTCTTTTTCATCCACTCTAGGAAGCCCCTTTGAGTCTACGTTTTTGTAGTTTATAGATTTTTCTTTCGTTCTAACCTGTTTTTGCAAACCACAACTTGGTTTGCTATTTAACCCAATTTCTTTTGCAAAGCTCAAATAGAGCCTTTGTTTTCTTCTAGCGCTTTATCTTTGTTTATGGCATTACAGTAGCAAGCCAAAAGGCTAATAAGTGAATGAGCATCACTATCCCAAAAAAAAACAGAAAAAGAAAAAAAAAGAAAGAAAAGAAAAGAGACGAACAAAAAGGAAGAACTTCATTCCCTAGTTCTTCAAAATCAAAAACGTCTCAAGGAAACATCCCAAAAAGAAAATAATAAGGGATGAATAAAAAAGCTCAGTCACTTCATATTTGCTAAAGCCATTTAAACTTTGTTTTTGTAGCGCTAGGACTATTAACCCTTGTTGTACCTTTAACCCTCTAACCATATTACAACCCCGATTAGAGGCTGTTTTTGATATCATCGGAATCATATAGCATAGTAGAGGAACGCGGATGAACGTGCAAAATCAACGTAAGCCTAAGCAAGAACATAAGCCGAGAGTAAACACCTTAGCCACCAAAAATTGTGTGAAATGAGTGAACTACCTATGGTGAGGTGTTTTACTTAGCGATCCCCTCAAGCTCGTTTAATTGAACATGTGTCCATTTGCTTAAAACTATGACCCATGATAATTGAAATGCGGCTTTTGGATATCGTGTCTCTACTTTGTATTTCCGAATGCATGTAATTACAGATGCTCGAAATTGTGTCAAGCACCTAGTCAAACCGGGAGGTTTTCTAGCTTGCTTGTGATGGCGGGTTTAGTTTTTTAGTTTACTTGGGGACAAGTAAAGTTTTAAGTGCGAGGAGGTTTGATAGGGGTCAAAAACCCCTATCTTTGGGTATGGTTTTAGGACGGGTTTTAGAGTTATTTAGTTAATAAGCGAGCAATTCTCGCATTTAAATGCTTTTGTGTGAGTTAGTTAGAAATTGGAAACGTTCTATTTACTTTTCGTCGTTTAGGCTCGTTTTATGATTAATTTAGGCAAATACGGCCGAAATGGCATGCATAGTATAATTCCGTTATCTTTTGAAGCTAATTGGTCCGTCAAAAGTCGCACCAAACGAAGCGTTTGGTCAAAATAAGCGATTGACGGATCAATTTAGCTTTCGGACTAATGTTATTTGGAGTTTCTATACGTGCGCAGGTGTAAGTTCGGGCGAAAAAGGACATAAAGGATACTCGGTAAGAATCGAGCGCGTTCCGGGTGAAAACGCTCGACGAGCAGGGCCCCGTGGGCCATTTCTGCTCGCCGAGCAGGCCCCTGGAGGCCTACTCGCCGAGCAGGCGCCTGGCGCCCTGCTCGCCGAGCAGGCCGCCAGGCGCCTGCTCGCCGCCAGGCGCCTGCTCGGCGAGCAGGGGGCTGCTCGTCGCGAGCAGCCCTGCTCGTCGAGTAGCTCGCCCTGCTCGGCGAGTAGCCCTGCGGGAATTGGTCAAAAAGACCAATTCCGCCCCCACGAAGCCACGATTGGCCCCACGTCTTCCTACACCAATAAGGACACGAAAATAGGTCAAAACGAGGCCCGAGCCGCGTCTATAAATAGGATTTTTCCATTGTAATTTAGATATCTTTTTCCTTTGTAATTTTCTTAGCTTTTCACCTTGAGAAATCCTCTCCACCTCCTCCATATCCTTCAAACCTCCATTGAAGACACCTCCGAAGCTCCATTCACCGAGGATTGCTCAAGCTTCATCCTTAAATCCTAGAAAGACGCCTGCATTGGTAGACAGGTTCCCTGAAAGGGATTTTTCTTCTTTTACATTCTGTCCAGCCTCTGATACATGCTATGAATTCTAGGTTTATTGTAACTTCGTGACAATGTTTCCATCTTTGATATATATTATAGTTCTTGTTTATTCAATTGTTTTGATGTTTTAATCTTTGTCTTACGCTTTGTCTGATTGGTTTAACTCATTCGATAATCCCAAAATTAGGTTGGCACATATTGCGAGCTGAATCTGACCTAGTCAGTGCCTATAGGATTGACGACCCTATAGAAGATTAAGCCCAAATTACTGAGCCTTAGAGCTAGTTTCAGCCTTACAAGGGAATCACGAACTAGGGACTTTAGGAGGATAGGTCGGATTAATCGCCTTGGACACAAGTGACTTAGGTTTCAATTCAACTGTTTAAACATTCTATTTTCATTATCATCGTATCCCTTCATGTTTCTTCGGTTAATTGCATTGGTAAAAGATCACTTAGGAGTAGTTTAACTTAATTAGGGGTAGAGTAACTTAATTAGGCGTAGAATAACTTAGTTAGAATTGGATAACTTAGCTAGGAGTAGCGTAATTCAACCTAGGAGTAGACTAATTTAATCAAACAAACTCAAAACCCCCTAAGCCTAGATAACATCCGAGATCGAGTAGCTCAGTACTTGCAGAAATAAATCCTGTGGACGATAACCTGGACTTAAACCAGAAATTTATTACTTGATAACGATGGGGTACACTTATCCCTTAGTGAGTTCTCATCTCGAGTTAGGTGAGGGCGCATCAATGGGCAGCTGGAGCCTTTGTCCTTTTGCTTTGCTTTGGAGCTGTTTCCTCAGCTTGTTGTTCAGCAGCAACTTTTCCTTTCTTTATTGGCTGATTGAACTTCAAAGCCCTCAGCGAAGCAGCGGTTATCTTAGATCCTCTAGCCTTAGTTTCCTCAGATAGATCAATTTGATGATCTAAGAGGATTCTGGTGATGAGCGAGCCCAGCCTGAGAGTTCTAGTGCTCCTTTGAAAGCCAGCAATCAGGAATACTGGCATGTTGATCGGCTTGTATGTCAGCATATGCCATATGAAGCATTGCTCAAAATTCGTTGCAGAGGTGGTGCAGTTGATCTTGGGATAAATGAAGTAGGTCAGCAGATAGTGGGCCATCTTTTGGTGCTGACCCATTGAGGTGCTTGAGACTTCTCCAGAGTGGCCAGAGGGTTTACAGAAGGTGGTATTGTACCCAGTTCCTTCATGATCTCCAGACCGCCTCAGTTTTGTTCCCTCATTCTTTAACTTCAACAAGTTAGCAAGATAGGTAGGGTTTATGAAAATGGTCTTTTCCTTTACCACAGTTACCAGATAGTCCTGGTTATCATCAGCAACTCAGAGATTGTGGTAGAACTCCCTTACTAGGTCAGGATAGGTGTGATCTCTAATGGAGAACAGCTCTGTCCAGCCATTCTTCGATATCCATTCGCAGAAGGGTTGCTCGGATGTCACGAAGGCCTCAGAAAACCATCGTGAGAAGTCTACTTTCCATTCCCTAACGTCTTCGAATACCTTGGTATAGGTTCTGGCCTTGGTCGGCTTTCCCTTAGAGGAGGTAGCTTGGCCAGCTTTGCCTTTGCTCGGCGTAGTGACCTTAGTGGTTTCAGGCAAAGTAGTTTGCCTGGAGGGTTCATCGGAGCTGGCCTTAGGGTGACCGGCACCGGAGATGTTAACGGAAACTCTAGTCATAGTTTCAGAACAAGATTAGGAAGCTTTGAGAGTTTTTAGAGAGAGAATGCTTTGCCAGAGAATTCGGTAAGTGTAAAGAAAATAAAAAATGGGGATTTACCCATTATTTATAGCGGTGAAGAGTGGATCTTATTGAATCCATGTGTCAGTTTTGCCTTGGGATTATGAACCGACAAAGATCCTGGCTTTTATGACACATTCGGTGCATACGTCATCCTAGGTGGCTATTCGCGTGCTTTTGCATTTAATGCAACGGATCTAACACTCAGCGTTTAGAATACTAAGCGTTTTATATTCTGAGTGGTCAGTAGTGTATAAAAGGATGATTTCTCAGTTTGAGATTGCTACTTGGTGAGCATATTTACTCAGTATTGATATGTATTTTACTTTAAGTACTCAGCATAACAATCACTCAGCATGCATTTGCATATATCATTCAGCGTAGTAATTCACTCAGCATAAATTTACATTTAGAACAGGAATTTACTGAAGAGGATTAAACATACCAATGGCTTCTCTCAGTATGCTGAACTGTTCACGAGCTAGTGGCTTTGTGAAGATATCCGCAAGCTGCTCATCCGTTGGGACGTAGGTCAGCTTTATCTCACCCTTGAGTACATGGTCTCTAATGAAGTGATGCCTTATGCTGACATGCTTCATTCTGCTGTGTTGAATTGGGTTCTTTGATAGATCAATTGCACTTTTGTTGTCGCATTTGACCTCAATTGTCTTTGTTTGAACACCATAGTCTTCAAGATGTTGCTTAATCCATAGGACTTGAGCAACACGTGACCAGCAGCAATGTACTCAGCTTCAGTGGTAGACAAGGCTACTAACGCATGCTTCTTGCTGAACTAGGAAACAAGACAGCTTCCTAAGAAATGACATCCTCTAGAGGTGCTTTTTCGTTCTAGCTTGTCTCGACCGTAGTCAGCGTCAGTGTATCCAACGAGTGTAAAGCCATGAGTGTTGGGATACCATAAACCTACGTTCACTGAGCTTTGCAAATATCTAAGGATTCTTTTTACAGCTATGTAATGAGATTCCTTAGGGTTAGATTGATATCTAGTACAGTAGTATAATGAGAACTGAATGTCCGGTCTACTTGCTGTTAAGTAAAGTAGAGAGCCTATCATACCTCGATACAATTTGCTGTCTACTGACTTACCATTCTCGTCAGCGCAGAGGACAGTGTCAGTGCCCATAGGAGTGGATATTGGCTTGCAATTTTCAAGATCATATTTCTTCAATATCTCCTTGGCATATTTAGCTTGACTGATGAAGATGCCATTTTTGCCTTGTTTGATTTGAAGTCCAAGGAAGAAGTTGAGTTCTCCCATCATTGACATTTCAAACTCAGTCTGCATTTGCTTGCTAAATTCCTTGCACATTGACTCATTAGTAGCACCGAAAATAATATCATCAACATATATTTGAGCCAGCAGGGTATCTTTACCCTTTCTCTTAATGAATAAGGTTGTATCAGCTTTGCCTCTGACATAATTTCTAGTCAGCAGGAAACTGGTCAGCCTCTCATACCAAGCACGTGGTGCTTGCTTGAGGCCGTATAGAGCCTTTTTGAGTTTATAAACGTGGTTTGGGAATTTAGGATCCTCAAACCCTGGAGGTTGATTAACATAAACTTCCTCGTTTATAACTCCATTAAGAAATGCACTCTTAACATCCATTTGGAATAATTTAAAGTTCATGTAAGATGCATATGCACATAAAATTCTAATTGCCTCTAGCCTTGCCACTGGGGCAAATGTCTCACCATAGTCAATACCTTCTTGCTGACTATAGCCCTGAGCTATTAGTCTTGCTTTGTTTCTGACCACGTTTCCTTGCTCATCTAGCTTGTTGCGGAAGACCCATCTTGTTCCAATGGTCTTCTGACTCCTTGGATGTGGCACTAGCTCCCATACATCGTTTCTTCTGAATTGGTCAAGTTCCTCTTGCATTGCGCTCATCCAGAATTAATCTTCCTCAGCATCAGCGAAGTTTTTAGGTTCCGGAACTGAGACGAAGGCTACATTGCTAAGGTACCTCCTGAGTTGGTTTCTTATCATCAGGGTATTCTCAGCGGCATCAAGGATTGCACTCTCTGAGTGCCCTCTTGGAATCCTTATCTCATTGGGTAGATTTATGTCTTGTGCTGTCTGTGTTTCAACAATCTCTGCAGGTGAAGACTGGTCAGTGAAAACAATATTTGGTTCACTTTTACCTTTGGTCAGCCCTTGAGGGAATGACTCAGCAGCTGTATCTTGATCAGCGGGTGCTGAGTGTGGATCATCCTCAGTCAGCGGCAAATATCTTCCTGCAGGGTTAGTTTCGTCGAACTCAATATGTACTGACTCTTCTAAAACTTGAGTTCGTTTATTGAAAACTCTGTATGCTTTGCTGTTTGTTGAGTAGCCTAAAAAGATAGCTTCATCAGCTTTTGAGTCAAACTTAGCTAGGCTATCTTTGGTGTTTAAAATAAAACATTTACAGCCAAAGGCACGAAAGTATCCAATGTTGGGCTTTCGTCCTTTCCAAAGTTCGTAGGGGGTTTTCTTTAGTATAGGTCTAACAAGAGCCCTATTAAGAATATAGCACGTTGTGTTAACAGCCTCTCCCCAAAAATACTTTGGAAGCCTATGCTCACTCAGCATTGTCCTGGATATTTCAACCAGTGTTCTGTTTTTCCTTTCAACAACCCCATTTTGTTGAGGCGTTCTAGGAGCAGAAAAGTTATGGTCAATGCCGCTGGCTTCACAGAATTCAACAAACTGTTGATTTTTGAATTCTCCACCATTATCACTTCGGATGTGAGCCAGTTTTAGGTCTTTATCATTTTCAAGTTTTCTAACCAAATTTGAAAATGTCTCAAAGGTCTCATCCTTGCTACTCAGCAAGATGACCCAAGTGTACCGAGAGAAGTCATCTACAATGACCAAGGAAAATCTTCTTCCACCCAGACTCAGCGGCTTGACTGGACCGAATAGATCCAAGTGTAGTAACTCTAACGGACGCTTAGTTGAGACAACATTTTTGCTATTAAAAGATTGTTTGGTTTGTTTTCCAGCTTGGCAAGCGTGGCATAATTGATCTTTTTCAAATCTAAGTTCAGGCAGTCCCTCAACCAATTGCTTTCTTGCTAATTTGGCCAAGAGGTCCATGCTTACATAACCAAGTCTCCTGTGCCATAGCCAGGAATTTTCTTCCTTTGAAACTAAGCATACAGTTTTTGAAAACTTTTTCTCTAAGTCTAGCATAAAGACATTATCAATTCGAGGGGCAGTTAAAATTAACTCATTTGTTTTTCCCTCGTATATTTTACATCCAGTAGCATCAAATATAACTTTTCTCCCATTGTCACATAGTTGAGCTACGCTGAGTAAGTTATATTTGAGTCCGCTGACTAGGGAGACTGACTCAATAGTAGGATTACCTCCGATGGTTCCTGACCCTACTATCTTACCCTTTTTGTTGTCTCCAAAACTTACGCTTCCTCCTCGTTTACGCTCAAACGTGATGAACTAAGTTTCATCACCAGTCATGTGCCTCGAGCATGCGCTGTCAATATACCACATCTTTGACTTCTCAGCACACCTCAGGCTTACATGCATTGTAACTAGTTACTTTTAGGTACCCAATTCTTTTTGGGTCCTTGCTTGTTAGGTTCAACAGGTAAAGCATCATATTTTATTTTATGGCGGCATACTTGGATGGTATGGCCATTCTTTCCACAGAAGTCACAGCTGACTTTCCGTTTAGGATTTTTCACTGACTGGTCAGCACCCCAATGCTGAGCATGCCAGCACACCTTTGTAGTGTGTCATTTCTTCCCATAGAAGTCACACTGGACATTCCGCTGGGGATTCCATCTCTACTGACCAGTACTTCGGTACTGAGCGTTCAGAGGAATATTTCTTTTGTTTTGAACCTTTAGTTGGTTCTGGATATTTGTGACGTCCTTTCTCAGTTTCTTTGAATCTGATTGGACTTCAGAGACAGACTTATGTATGATCTCCATGTTATCATGCAAAGTTGAGTTGTCCTGAAGAAGGAATCTGAGGTCACTTAGCTTGACCTCTTCAACCTCATCACAGCGCCTGCTGAGTGCTCTAATTTTCTTATTACACTTTTTGACAAGTGTATAGAGGTCACTCAGGGCATTACCCATTTCGTTTCTGAGCTGGGAAAGTGATATTACCTCATTTGATTGCTCCTCATCATCAGATGCAATGGATGGGTCAGCATGCTCAGAGACGCACGGCTCAGCAAGTTCGTCAGCCATGAAGCATATCTTTGCTGACTCGGTGGCCTTAGCTTCTGTTGATGAAGACTCATCACTGTCGCTACATGTTGCCACCATTGCCTTTTTGTCGTTCTTCTTTTCTTTTCTCAGCGTGGGGCAACTTGACTTGATATGGTCAGTTTGATGACATTCAAAGCATGTAATGGGCTTTGAGTTGTCCTTCTTGTATTTGCTGTCGCTGGACTCAGCTTTATACTTATCAAACTTTCTGTAAGGCTTCTTAGAATATTTTTCATTCTTTCTGAACAGCCTCTTCATCTTCCTTATGAATATAGCCATCTCTTCACCATCTGTTGAGCTCCCATCAGTGGAGTCAGCTTTCATGACAAGAGATTTCTGCTTCTTGTCTTCAGACTTTTCCTTCACCTCGAAGTTTTTCATTGATATCTCATGGGTCAGCAGTGAGCCGATGAGTTTGTCATATTTGTAGGTGGTTAAGTCTTGAGCTTCCTCAACAGCGGTCTTCTTTGCTTGCCAGTCTTTAGGAAGACTCCTGAGTATCTTTTTGACTTGTTCTTCCTCAGTAAAGATCTTCCCAAGTCTCTTGAGCTCATTGATGATGTTTGTAAACCTTGCATTCATGTCAGATATTCCCTCATCATTGTTCATTTCGAACAGCTCGTACAGTCTCATCTGCTGGTTCACCTTGGACTCCTTTACTTTATTGGTTCCTTCATAGGTGACCTCCAGCTTCTTCCAGATCTCTTGCGCCGACTCACAACCTGAGATTTTATTATATTCTGCAGCATCGAGCGCACAGTGAAGCATGTTTATAGCCGAAGCATGATTTTGTAGCTTCTTGAGATCATCCTCTGTCTATTTGGCCTCATCTTTAACAACTGTTTGGCTAGCCACAACTTCGACAGGTACAAATGGGCCTTGGACTATGGATAGCCAGGCACTCATATTTGTAGCCTGAATGAAATTTTTCATCCTATTCTTCCAGAAGGTATAGTTAGACCCGAAGAATAGGGGAGGCCGAGTAATGGACAGCCCCTCAGGTAAGATCTGAGTTGTTTGGTTTCCTGGGAGAAACCGAGTGCTATTTTCGCCCATAGTGGGGATCATCTCAAGGTGGTTAAACCTTTTACAGTGAGTTTTTAAGCTCTGATACTACTTGTTGGTCCCTTATAACATTACAAGTATAGTTCTAAGGGGGGGGGGGGGTTAGGAACTATTTAAAAATTTTAAGTTAGGGCAGACTTCTTTTTCGTGAGAAAAAAGGTTTTAACAGCGGCGCTGAGTGAATAGCAAGATACTGGCTTAGTCAACTGGTGACTAGGTTAGTTTCTTTACTTGAGTCAGGAGATAACACTTAGAGTCTATTCCTGAGCTCAGATATTCAATGCGCACAACTCGGCTTGACCTCTTTACTTGGTCAGTTTTGTTTAAGCAAGCAATAAATATATAAAGGAGTTTAAGGTTAGAAATATGTTACTCAGCAGATTTATCTAGGTTCGGCCTCCAAGCCTACGTCCTGTCCCCGAAACACGTTCCGAGATTTCGAATTCTCTACTGAGCTCTTTAACGGTAGAGCATCAAACCTTTTACAATCTTAGCAACTGAGTATAACAAGAGTACTTTCCTTTATACCTCTACTCAATCCTAATCTCTCGCTGAGTACTATAACCGAGTACTCAGCCTCTCCTTTCTAATCTCTAGAAATGATAAGTGTTTGTCCTAAACAACGATTGCTAAGACACCTTAGATGATTGAATAATCACTCTAGACTTTTACACAAAAGATATGAAATTTAGTGTAAGATTGCTTTGCTTTTTCTTGCAGAACTTTGCGTAGAGATTTGGTCAGCGTAATGGCTTGATCAAGTTCTGTGTTGAATGAAGCAACTGAAGGGCACTATTTATAGAGACGTCTGAGGCATCGGTCATTTCGAATTTCGAAATAACCGTTGGAGGGAAACGGCTTTCTGTTGTTGTTATCCTGTCTTGCTCAGAGCTCTCGACCAATCAGATTTGAGTATCTTCTATCCTCGGTCAGCTTTTGGTCAGCTCGGCAGAATGTCTCTCCATTTATGGTAAGGTCAACTAGACAGCATTATGTGTCTTCTGAACTTTACCCAAAGTGGAAACACTTTGTCTGGAAGTTGTTCTTAGCCAACTGCTGTCTTGTACTCTTTGTCGAATCAACTCAGCACCTTCGTCCCGAAGTTGTTCCACGAAGGTCTTCTAGATCCTTCTTCCGCTGAGCTGCGTTTTGTACATAACGACAGCGTTTTGACATACACGGGCCGAGTTGCCTTAAACTGTTTGACTTGGGCTTTGACTTTCGTATTGGGCTTGGGCCTTTTAATCTTGTGTCTTATAAACAATTTAACTCAACATTGAACAAACACATTAATAGATTAAATCAAAGCATTTAAACTTAGTGTGTTTAGAATATTTTTAATTATACTTAAACAATTTTGTCAAATCAAAATTATGTGGAAAGGTGTTTCAACAGCTTATGCTTGGATCCACTCTGTTTGTTGACAAGAGTGGAGATAGGATTAGGCCGGTCCATCTTGCTGAGGTTTACAGCGGTGTCAGCGGGGCAGCTGGACTATCATGGGGGTCTGCTACACTAGCCATGTTGTACCGGCAGCTGGGGATAGCGAGCAGGGGAGACTGTTCAGGTATATGCAGATGTTTGACTCTACTGCAGGCATGGATATACGAGTATTTTCCGGTATTCCGGCCGCATAGAGGAGCTCACTTTATCCCAGCTGACCATGCCCATGCACTGAGATGGGAGGTCGGGGTACCAGGCAAGACGACCGCCCGACTAGATACCTTTCGCGGGCAGCTGGATCGTATGACGGCGGCAGAGGTATTTTATAAAATTTTAGAATTTATTTAAGTATTATTTATAGTATATTATTATTTTTTTATTGAGTATTACTTTTTTCCAGGTGACGTGGTTGCCTTATGGTCCTGTCCCCGATGATGATCGGCTTCGAGTGTCCTACGTCGGTTGGATACGGTGTAGAGACATCGTCGAGCCGTATATGCCCGATCGAGCGCTGCGACAGGTCGGATATATTCAGCCTATCCCAGCTGAGCGTATTAGACCTAATAAAGCAGTACGACCATGGAGATCTATAGCGTATAAGCTCACGCATTCCTTAGTCACAGTTGAGGATACGTGGCGGAGATTTCCATCGGCTCGGGGCATTGATCGGAGGAGATGCCGACCCGTTGGATACGATCCCACTGCCTGTGAGCCTGCTTATATGGACTGGTATAGGCGACATTCGCATCCCCATCTCCTTCATGCACCACAGGCTGCACCAGTACAGCATGCTCGCGCCAACAACGAATTTGTAAGTTTATTAATATTTAATATTATTATTTTATATGTGTTTAATTGTTAATATTTATTTATTAATTGTTATTTTTTTTGCAGTGGGTTAGCTGGTTGTGGCGTGTCACCCAACTAACGGCTACCCACCGATCTGACGAGGATGTTCTACGCATTAAGAGAGAGATGGATGAGTTTATGGATGCGTGGCGTCGGGCGAGCTGAATTTTTGTTGTAGAAATTCAAACATTTTAACACTTTTTGTTGTATATATTATATTTACTCTTTTACGTTTATAAATGTTTATGTTTATTAATGTTTATTTTAATTTTTATGTTTTTAAATTTTATTTGTTACGTACAATTCTGTAGTTACGGGCTTAACGGCCTATTTACGGATTTCACGGCCTATTTACGGGTTTAACGGCCTATTTACGTGGTTAAAAAGCTAATTTTTTTGCCAAGTCGACACGCGGGCGTGTGGATATCACGCCTCACCGCGTGGACGGACGTGATATACATACGCCTCACCGCGTGGTCGGACGTGATAGCCCCACGTCCGACCACGCGGTGAGGCGTGTGTATATCACGTCCGACCATGCGGTGAGGCGTGATATCCACACGCCCGCGTGTCGAATTGGCAAAAAAATTAGAAATTCCCCTCCCAAAACCCATGAAAGGGCATTTTCGTCCTTTCACGGGGCTAGAGGTGGGAATTTGGGGCTGGGTTTAACAACACCCTTTCCTTTATTGTAGAAATAAATGCCTAAACTAAATGACTTGATTTATATTAATTGTTTCTACTAATGTATAAGTTGTGGATGCCATGCAAGACTGGTGATGGAAGAATTTTTTTTCCATTAAACCAATAATTTTAATGCTGCATAAGTTATAATTTAATATTACCTTCCATACTAACCAATAAAATATTAAAATTGATTAATTAATTAATTACAAAAAAATTAGTGCATTAAACTATTCCATGTACGTGATATGAAATTATTGGCTTGACACATAGATAATGTGGTGCACCATGCGCTTGGATTTGCTTGTAGCCATTTCCATCCGAGTGATATCTATTTTTGCTAAGGTGAGCTTAGTTCGCCACAATTCAGAGATTTAAAGTATCGAAATGACGGTGAACGGTATAATTCAGTTCAATTGTAAGTAAAAGTTGATAGTTCAATACGGTTCTAAATTTTGGTAATTGAGTATATTCAAGAATCTTTAACATATCTACTCATTGATAGTATGAATTTGAAAATCTCTAAAATTATACCTAAAGTAAGTCAAAAGTACAATTCGGTTTGATTCTAAAGAAAAACTCAATAATTCAACACAGGGGCAGAGACAGGGGGCTTGGAGGGGCCTGAGTCCCTCCAGCCGCCGAAGCCACCATGGTCACGAGTAGTTTCGGCTCCACTATCTTCACAAATTTTGAGGTGTTGTGGTGTTCCGGCCCTCCTTTCCAAGAAATTTAGACCTGGTACCGAATTATCACCACAAAATTGGCCTAGGTCCTGTTAGATTATCTCTAAATTTAAAATTTTAATTTTTTACTCTGTTAGGCCTTTTCTAAATCCAAATTTCAAATTTTTTTTGGCCTGTTAAGCCCTAATTAAATCCAAATTTTCTACTTTTTTTTTTTTTACCTGCTATTAAACCTAAATTTCTAAATTTTTTGGCCTATTAGGTCCTCTCTAAATCAGAATTTTTTCTATTAAACACCGATTTAGCAAAAAAAAGAATTACACACCACGCATAAAACCGGTCCTCTAACCGAACAATCCTACATTCGCTACTGATTCAACCCTATAAGAAAAGATGAATGAGAAATATTCTTCATTAATTGGAAAGATCAAAATGCATGGGTCTCCCATGTTGTGACTCACAAGATTGGAATTCACTATCCGTAATACATTAGTCGGTCACATTCCAAGCACTCACCTGGAAATTTGTTTGTTATAATTTATAAAGAAAACAAAGACTACAAAGTAAAATTTAATTTGTTATATTTTATTTTAATAATATGATAGAATAAAGTTAATACTTTAATATCTGTTTATCTACTATGGCTTTTGTTTATTATTTCTTTACATTTAACTGACCCGTCAACCTTTTTTTTAAAGGAAATATAATATATCATTCAACTTTATTAATATTTGCACTTTTTAGACCTTGTAGAAGAAAGTTTAGGCTTATTAAATCTTGTGGCTTTTGAAAATTAAGCTCATTTACTACTGGGTCAGTTTTGGTGTCTTTCAAACATAAAATTAAAAATATGCAATGTCTACAAACCAGGCATCTTTTTTAGCACTAATACGGAGAAGAGGCGGGAGTCATCATTGGGATCCTAACATCGTACGAGCAGACTTTGGGATAAGCTATCAATATCCACAAATCAGGTATCTTTTTCAGCACTAATGTTAATCAAGGTATAAGGGATGAGATATGTACACCGTTGGGTGTTTGGGCTCCATTAAATACGGGGCGTTATCTGGGTTTATCTTCTTTTATTGGGAGGTAAAAAATGGGTATTTTTTCTTTCCTCGTTGATAGATTAAGGAAACGATTTAGTTGTTGGAGGTATAAATTTCTATCTAGTGCGGGTAAGGACATCTTGATTGAGACCGTGGCTCAGGCTTTGCCTACATTTTGTATGAGTACGTTCCTGTTACCTAAGTCTATAAGTGAGGAA
This sequence comes from Euphorbia lathyris, assembly GCF_963576675.1. Classification (NCBI taxonomy): domain Eukaryota; kingdom Viridiplantae; phylum Streptophyta; class Magnoliopsida; order Malpighiales; family Euphorbiaceae; genus Euphorbia; species Euphorbia lathyris. Next base: position 28,316,164 of record NC_088910.1, on the reverse strand, counting down.
TTACAAAAAAAAATGATGAATTCATTTTGGTGGGGTAAAAAGGAGGATGGGGGAAGAAAATTCATTAGTTTGGGTGGGATAAGCTATGTGACCCAAAAAGTAAATGAGGGATGGGGTATATGGACCTTCAGATGTTTAACCTGGGATGTTGGGTAAGTAGTGGTGGAAACTTTTATCGAATCCGCGTTCTCTAGTTAGCAGGTTGTTCAAAGCTATATGTTTCCTAATGGACACTTTCTTACTTCAAATTTGTGCACCCCAGTTTTATTTGGAGAGGGATGTGGAAATCAATTGGTATTTTGAGGCCGGGTCTTATATGGAAGATTTGTGATGGGAAAAAATAAGGGTATGGAGGGATCCGTGGGTGGAGGGGAGAGAACAGGGTTTGCTAGGTTGGGGGAACCAGATGGGCTAAGGGTGAAGGATCTGTTCATGGATGGGTCGAAGGTTTAGGATAGGGGTAAATAGGAATGAGATTTGTGATGTGCATCGCTTGTTGAGCACTTTATAGTAACTAGTTGGCATATTTAGAACCAATAACGCTTGGCATATTTGGCTGGGTGGACGCAGAATACATTGACTCGTTGGATGACTGCTCGTGATTTTTCAGCTTGCGATATGGCTGAGCTAGAGCCTATCGATGTAGAGGTGGATATTCACCGTGAGTTTGTGTTGGGGTTTATGTTGTGCTTTTTATATGTTTAAGAGTTTAATCTCGTCATACTGTGTAATCATGCGAATTTTTACTAATCTCATTTTTATTTATGCAGCGCCATCAAGCGATAAGGGCAGTATGGACTTTGATGACTAGGAGTTTGACTGCGAATTCTAGTCACCAAAAAGGGCTTACGAAGCTCCTTCGGTTTCCTTCCGTCTCTTGACACCCTGGATGACGCAAACCAAGTGGCCAAAAGTATTGCTGAGGTGTCTAATATGGTCGCAGAGCTTGATATGGATGACGATCTCATGGATGTCATTTCAATAGTTGGAGTGGGTGTAGCTTCTATCCCGGAGGGAAAGATGGGGACCGACGAGGAGGCAGTGGTTACTTCGATAACAAAAAATGTTCGAACGAAGCGTACTGCATGGAAAGTTCCTAGTTAGAAACGTCTTATTGGTTCGGTGGTGGATATCTCGAAGGATGAAAGCAAAGACAAGGATGGCGAGAATAGTCCTTTTGGAGAGCAGAACATGGAGGAGGGAGAAAACCTGGGTTGCTTCAAGCAAACTCGGATGACGGTTTCCGAGGAATTTAATGGTGGTAGTATCATTACAATTTCGGGGGTCCCTTGGCTGGCTTAGTCCAAGGAACTGAGGCTTTTATGGATAATATGGATAACAACATGCGGTTGTTTTTACAGTTCATGGGGAAGATTGGTGCTAAGATGGATTTGACTAACTTCTTGCTTGCTCGAGAACTATCAAAGCTGGTGGATATGCTCGGGGAGCGGACAAGACGCCAATCATTGTCTGTTGGTGGTTATTTGAAAGATGCTACCAGAGCGCATGGTGTGGTAAGTGTTCATTTCTTTAATTATTTTGGCGTACTTTTATCTTGATGTTCCTTTTTTTATGGAAATCCTATCTTTGTGTTTGTAGGGCTTGGTGGATTGTAGCCAAGCTTATGCGTTGTACTATCAGATGGAGAATGAGTTGGAAAGGCTGAGGGTTAGTGTTGACGGGGCTGCCTCAGAGGTGCACATGTTTGGGGAGGAGCTGAAGGAAAATATACTAAGTCTAGGCGCGAAATTATAATTTTTTTTATCTATTTATCTATTTTCCTTTCCCAAGATCCGTTAATCGTTATTTCATATAAAGAGGGATTAAACATGCGTACCTTTATTGACGAACTATCTGCAGTTGCAAACGAAGTACCCACAAGGATATCAACCGTCAATCACGAACACAACAAAAACTAAACTATAATGTTACTAACAAACCAATTGAAGAAATCAAGTGTAGATTGCCTCTAATGGTATACACGCGAACTAAGAAACG